>NC_051178.1:116655261-116900261 GCF_013339695.2 Rhipicephalus sanguineus
CTCTCTTTCTTTCTTTCTCTCTGTCTTTTCTTTCTTTCTTTCTTTCTTTCTCTTTCTCTTTTCTTCTTTCTCTCTCTCTTTTCTTTCTCTCTTCTTCTTTCTCTCTCTCTTTTTCTTCTTTCTTTATCTCTTTCTCTCTCTCTTTTTTTTCTCTTTTCTTTCTTTCTCTCTCTCTTTTCTTCTTTCTTTCTCTCTTTCTCTCTCTCTTTTTCTTTCTCTCTTTCTTCTTTCTCTCTCTCTTTTCTTCTTTCTTTCTCTCTTTTCTTTCTCTCTCTCTTCTTTCTTTCTCTCTCTTTTCTTTCTTTTTCTTTCTTTCTCTCTCTCTCTTTTCTTTCTTTTCTCTCTCTTTCTCTCTCTCTTTTCTTTCTGTCTTTCTTTCTCTCTTTCTTTCTTTCTTTCTCTCTCTCTTTTCTTTCTCTCTCTCTTTCTTTCTTTCTCTCTCTTTTCTTTCTTTCTTTCTTTCTTTCTCTCTCTCTTTTCTTTCTTTATTTCTTTCTCTCTCTCTTTTCTTTCTGTCTTTCTCTCTTTCTCTCTCTCTTTTCTTTCTCTCTTTCTTTCTTTCTCTCTCTCTTTTCTTTCTTTCTTTCTCTCTTTCTCTCTCTCTTTTCTTTCTGTCTTTCTTTCTCTCTTTCTTTCTTTCTTTCTCTCTCTCTTTTCTTTCTCTCTCTCTTTCTTTCTTTCTCTCTCTTTTCTTTCTTTCTTTCTTTCTTTCTCTCTCTCTTTTCTTTCTTTCTTTCTCTCTCTCTTTTCTTTCTGTCTTTCTTTCTCTCTTTCTTTCTTTCTCTCTTTCTTTCTTTCTCTCTCTCTTTTCTTTCTGTCTTTCTTTCTCTCTTTCTTTCTTTCTTTCTTTCCCATTGGGCAATGCTACTTCTTAACTTTCCCTTCCTGCATGCCGGGAATCGGGCATTCATCCACGTGCTTAGCAGCGCCACACTTCAGTTGCTACAAGCAACAACGACGGTCATGCGTTCATATCCAGGCAACACTGAAATTTGCAACGGGAAGTGACCAGTGAATTCAATAAATGTTCAGATCCGCATATCATAAATAGCTGATCGCCGACAAGCACACGATCGAGAGAGCACGATTTATTGGAAGACGGCTCATACACATACACATGTCACCGGCGCATCTTGGAGGGCCGCATTTCTGTACACTCGCCGGCATCGGGTCTGTCGCGCACGACGACGACGCCGTCGCCACCGCTGCCAAAATCTGCAACACATAACAAGCTTCTCCTGAAAAAAATCACACCATCTCCCGCTAAAGGGGACCATGAGGCGATGCGAAGCAGTGTTTCGGCATGTAGAGCCCGCGTTTCAGAGGTGGAGTGGTGAGGGGGAGAGGGGAAATGGGAGAGGGTATTGGAGAGGGGGAGTGGAAATTGGGTAGGGTTGAGGTGATGTGGAGAGGGGGACAGGGAAAGGGGAGAGAAGAGGAGGAGAGATGGGAGGGGAGAGGAGGAGTGGATGGGGGTGGGAAAGGGAAATGAGAGGGGGAAAGGGAAGGGGAGAGGTGATGTGGGCAGGGAAAGGGGAGAGAGGGAGTGGAGAGGGCAAGTGGAGAGGGTTTGCGCATGCGCAGTAAGGGTGGTCACGCCGCACACCACCACCACCACCACCGGATTGAACTCCGCTATAAGATGCTTCACATCTAAAAGAGATCAGCGGGATTAGGTGTCACTGTTGCTGTGAAAACCGAAGTGAGCAACGGTCGTAAATGGCAGGCTATGCATAAGAAGACAGCTATACGGGCTGTATTCTCTCTTTTTGACAGCTTATGTCCCTTCTACGCAGATGCGCAAGCGCGCAGTGACTTCTTTTTTCGTAATTTTCAAGTTTCGATAAAATGTATAGTAAAAAAAATGCCCCCACCTCCCCGAAGGGAATCGTGAGGAAATGCGAATGCGTTTCTTGCGCCGAGAGTACACGGCGTAGTAATTTTAATGGAGTAAATTAATGACGAGACGAGGATTTGTACCGTAACCATTTATTTACACATTCACAGCACCTGTTTGTGTTGTCATTGTACCTGACGGCCATAATCTCAGCCTTGTGGTTGCTAAAGTGTACAGTCAAATGGTCTTTGAGAAGCGAGGACTGCCGTTGCTGTCGCAGTTCTTCGCTGAAGGGCAGGTATCGCTTGAGGAACACGTCCACACCGCCTGCTCGGCGAGTGGCAACGGCGCGCGCGCACGCAGCAGCGTCGTACCGCCGAGCTCCCGCGATGCGAGCGCCCTCACACGCCAGAGCGCGCTCCTCCCCTCTACTCACTCTCCGCTACTCCGCCCGCACCACCTGCTCCGGTTGCTAGAGGCGTGGAATAAGCACGCGCGCGCAGCTGTTGCTATGGGAGAGGGAGCGAGAGCGGAGAGAGAACACCTGCCGGCGCGCGGACACCGACAGACGCCTGACATGTCCTGACTAAGAAATGCATTCGCATTTAAAATCACTTTGTTTAGGTGTTTCTAAGCGTGCTCTACATATTTGGGTATGCGAATGAGCTGGACAAGTTAAGTATTAATTGTCCACGGTGTACACCTGGTAAGGATAAGAAGAAGATATGTAATAATAATAATAATAATAATAATAATAATAATAATAATAATAATAATAATAATAATAATAATAATACAGTTGAAACTCGATCGATTTAGCGATGTGGTGACCACGCTTTAACTACTCAGTTAAATCAGGACGTCCGCGAAACCGAGAAAGCGATCTTTCGGTGCTTCAATACCTTAAATTGTAACGTAGAGGCACCCAAAAGGTATACTACGGCTATTTTTTGCCGCCAACCCATGCATGCGCATGTGAAAAAATCGCTAGGGCAGCCCGAGGGCGGCCCGGACATGAAGCAAAGTGTGGAAGCGGGCTAGTTTGTATTCCATACTTAAAGGGGCCCTCCAACACTATTCAACCCCCCATTTTTTACTTGCGGGTTGCGTAGACTGATGGCTGGGGATAATTTTAGCATAAGTTTAAGCACCGATATCAGATTGTTTAGTATTTTAATCACGCATTGAAGTCGCTACATCGCTGCTGACCGCATCAGCGCGTAGTGGCGCTTGCCAGAACTATTGCGGGCGGAAATGACGAAGATGGGCGCTGGCCTATGATTGGATAAATGTAACGTTAGAAGTAATAACGGCGTTGCATCAAAGTTGAGATTACTATTGTGTTTCGTTTTTCTTTTCTGTGCTGTTTCAATGAACTCCAAATAGCCGCCGTCGCAACAAAAAATATCACTACAACCACAAAGTACGACAGAGACGCCGGTTGCCACTTCGCCTCTGGTTGCTCTGGCTTTCTTTTTTTTTTTTGCCTGCGCCGGTCGGATGTCCATATGAAACGCTTGCCCCTCTTCCTTCTTTTTGCGTCTGTACGTTTGCGAGCTGCCTCTTTCCGCATGTGCGGTAGGCTCATGATTGTTGTTGAAACGGTGCAAGTAATCCTCTTCGTTGAATTGTTGTCGCTGCACACTTGTAACTCGTCGGGCTGCTCACCCAACAACCCGCGTAGGGGCGACCGTGTTTAACCGCCCATGCCGCTCCACAAATTCCCTTCTCAGAATGAGAAGAGGGAATGACATGGAATGTCGTTGTAAGGAACAGCAGACAAAGCCTCCCCAGCCTCGCTACGAAGCAGTAGCGCCCGCTCAAGTTATGACAAGTCAGGAGGAACCACGTTTGTTACTATGGCAACGACGTCGACAATACGTTGCAAAGGAGAAGCAACAATGGTGTGCGAGCTTCCCCTACGTAAGAGCTTTCAGCCCATTTCATTGGAGCGCCATCCGACGTCACAGCAGAGAGTGAATTGTGGTCACGTGACCCCGCGGAAATCGAGTTGAGGGCAGGCATTTTTTTTCTTGTATTTTGAATTTTCTAAATTGAATAACTTCGTACTGCGTGCCGCTATCGCTGCCGTTCTTGCTGCACTAGTTCGTCCGTACTTCAGTCTACGCAATCCACGAGTAAAAAATGGGGGGTTGACGAGTGTTAGAGGGCCCCTTTAAGACTACGCAACGCAGAAGTAGACACACTAACACAGGTGAGACGACGACAAGCGCATGGAGCCTCCCTTGTCGCCGGGAAGTAGGGGGTCTCCACATCTGGGCGATGCAGGCCATGTAGGCGGTCACGTGAAGCTATGAAAGGCTACCGATATGTAAAGATAAGCGGATGAATGTAGTCATTGCGCGAGCTGTCTGCGTGAGCTGGCCGATCGAAATAACGCGCGAGGAGACGATCAGTGCCATCTCTCGCGGAAAACGTGAATTAACGAAAGCAACCACCACCGCCCCTAGCTCCATGTGGTTCGTAATTGCGCTACCAACTGCTGAGTTCCTTGTTCTGCGCATGGGCGTGGCGTGCAGCTTTCTCAAAATAAAGCTAGGCGATTGGGTTAGAGCAGAAGCTCAAAGAAAAACCGGTCTCTGCCAAAATGAGATCATCACTTTTTTATTTATTTATTTATTTAAGGAAAAGCTTCGTTATATCAGGTTTGGTGGCCAAACTAGTTCTTTAATTCGGGTTGATGACAACATTGAACATTGTGGGTACTTGCCGAGGAATGAAAATTTCTTCGTTATATCGGGAACTTCGTAAAATGGGGTTTCGCTAGATAGAGTTTTAACTGTTGTTACATGAGATACCTGCACAAACACTGGAACGCTTTTTTTTCTCTTCGCACAGATCGATTCTCGCATAACTGCCATTGTCAGTGTACGCACCTGGTCTTTCTTTTATTACATATAGTTCGTTCACTTGTACACATTTTCGCCATTCGAGGAAATTTACGTGTACAATCAGCAAGGCAGCCGAACAGTCTGAAGCGTATTACCTTTGCTGGGGTACCAGCCAGGCTGATGACAGCGAAGTGATGACAAGTCATGACTGGAACTTCTTCCAACGATCGATCGTGGGGAAGTCAGTCGTGCCTGCGTCGTAATCGGCCCCAGCTGGGCACTGACACGCTGTGAAGAAGATTGATTGTGTCACGCCTGTTCTAGCAATTATTTTTGCTCCGCTTCTTCAGAGGCTCCCGTAATCGGGGCACTGGAGGTGACAGAGAAAAGTCGACGGCAAAAGCGTCGCCGTTGTCTGCGTGTCGCTCATGTTTTGCGTATTGTCGTCCACATTGTCAGCCTATTTGACGTCCGCTGCAGCACGAACGCCTCTGTCAATGATGTTTAATTTACCCTGTCTTGAGCAAACTCGTTCTATTTCATTCCTGCGAACTTCTTAATTTGATCACCTCAGCTAACTCTCTGCCGTCAACCCACCGCGGTGGTCTAGTGGTTATGGCTCTTCGCTGCTGACCACAAGGTCGCGGGATCGAATACCGGCCGTGGCGGCCGCATTTCGACGGAGGCGGAATGCTAGGGGCCCCGTGCGCTTAGATTTAGGTGCACGTTAAAGAACCTCAGGTGGTCGAAATTTCCAGAGCCCTCCGCTGCGCCGTCTCTCATAATCATGTCGTGGTTTTAGGACTCAAAACTCCAACAATTTTTATATTAGCCCTCTGCCGTCCGCAGCTGCGTTTCCCACCCTTTCGTGTTTATTTCGTCTCTCGCACTGACCGTCGGTTATGTTTACACTCAGCCCTAACGACATCTAAATATCGTAAAAATGTCGGCCATTCATTTTTGTCACGCCTCGTTTTGCTACTCGGCACCGTGATTCATAGCTCTTCACAAGTACGGAGATTCTGCACTCCATTTTTAAATGTAAAAGACCCTTTTTTTGACCGACATTACATTCCGGACGGGTGGACGAACTAACTTCTGGTATTACGTCACTTCCACACAGTCATATACGCACTCACTAGCGACGTTAGCGCACAGCATATGAAAATCGGCCAAACATAAATAAATGTAAAAAAATCACATGGTCTCTTAGGCATTCGCCTAAGACGATTCGAAGGCGAAAGCTATCTTTTTTTTTTTTTGACTTCTCATTCCATTGTATTGATTGAATTTCTGCTCTAATTCCTTTATATATTTAATGATTTTTTGATTCCTGTTGCTGTCGCGTTTCTGCATTTCCGCATTGATGCATGCCTTTCGGTAGTTGCGCTCACTAGCTGCCGGGCTAATTAACACGCACGAAGCGCTTATGCTAGCCTACAGCTTCATTCTCTATATCCATGCATTTATAACATTGTCACGTGGTCGTGTCACGTGGGGAAGGCAGCAGTCGCCGGGCTTAAGGCGAAACTTTTTATATGGACGAACCTGTGCCCGGTAAACGAGAAGTCAAAGTACAAGCGATACACGCTGTACACTCACTGATAGCGGCGAACAGAGCGTCAGCCGTCGATAATCTGATCTGCGGTGAGACGCGTCGGCATTTATACGTGCGGAATGGAACATTCGATCCTTATCGCTGGTGGCCACGTTTGTTCCAGAATAAACCGAACTCTTCGCGTTTGCGCGCTCAAGCCTATCAGAAGTCGACGTATGTATACTGCGCGGTAGTAAACACTGACGTCAAGAAGATACAAGGACAAGCGCAGACTATCAACTGAAGGTTTATGTTTCACAAACCACATATATATGACAGAAACAGAAAAAAAGAAAACACAAATACACAAAAAAAACAACAAAAAATGTTTTAGCTCCTAACAATCAACAATACTTGAACGTTTGATAAAAGCGGATTCATGATCCATGTGCGCCACTTGCCAGATACCGTAGCTCTTTATCTAGAAGAGCTAACGACGGTTTGCTTACGCAGTTTTGTGGTTCCCGTGCCATTTTTTCCGCTTCGACGATCATGCGGGTATGATCGTCTCTGTGCCTGTACATTACGACCGTGCTTTCGAACTGCGCATGGCAGCCACACCTACTGACGTGCTGAGCCAAAAAACCCTCATTGCCATTGCGTACATTGCGTGCGTGCTCGCGCAGGCGCTCATTTAGGCATCTCCCAGTCTGCCCGATGTAACACGCACCACAAGATAGCGGAATTCTATAAACTACCTTCGTGTCACATCTGACAAACTGGGTTTTATGCCTGACAGTGCAAGACTGTTTGGGCCTATTGTTTACACATGTCATTTTGGCTAGCTGAGAGAGCTTGTAAGGTGCCGAAAAAACGACCTTTACGCCCATGCCCTTACCGAGCTTTTTCATCTTGTGAGATAGCTGGTGCTTGTAAGGGACTACCGCGACTTCGTCGCGTTTGGTTTTGTCTGTGTGATCGGTGCTCTCTCTACTTCCGGGCTTTTTCTTCTTTTTATTGTTTCTGCCACAGAAATGAGAAGCGAATCCGGGTAGCCAGCTTCTTTTAGACGCTCGACTTGATTTTGGAAGCTTGTTTCCATTATATGGAAACATGATCGGTCCAGGGCATTAGTGAAGCAGGAGTTCACTATGCCTCTCTTAACCAACTTGCTATGCGCTGATTTAAAAGGCAAAAGCGGTTTCATAGCGCGAGGCTCATACATCCAGCATGTGTGATTCACGCTGAACAAAAGTCTCATGTCTAGGAAGCGAATCGAGTTGTTCACTGGGAGTTCATGGGTCAGTACGAGTGGACTCAAGCAGTCACTAAAAGCTTCAATGACATCAGATGACAACCTAGTTACTCTAGCAGACTCGCACTTAAAAACCACCAGGTAGTCGTCGACGAACCTGAAAATTCTCACGACTTCTTGACAACTCAGCCGCTCTTTCAAGTTCCTGTCGAACTTCGCAAGCAACAAATCGCTCAGAATCGGTGCAATCAAAGATCCTATTGAAACACCACTATTTTGATAAACATCACCGTTCCATTCTACATAGGTAGAGATCAGATAGGTAGCTGGCAGGTCGAGAAAACTGCTAACACTGACACCAGCTGCGTTCTGGAACGTTACGTGGCCCATTAGATCGACACATTCTTCTATGCATGAATACAATGCGTCACGAGGGAGAGAATAATATAAATCTTTGATATCTATGGAAAAAGCACTCAAAGTGTACTTAGAATACTCTTTGAAGAATTCAGTCACCTGCCTTGAACTCTTGACTAGAAAGGGATCATTGATCTCTAAAAGTTTCAACTTTTTCTGCAAAAACAACCCTAAGGCGTTTTGCCAAGAGCCCTTCTCTGAAACGATGACACGAAATGGCACATCGACTTTGTGTGTCTTTGCCGAAAAAATCATCTCTAGGGCCAACTTCTCACTTTTTTCTACCTTTCTTGCTATTTAAGACAGGTTAAGCTGAGTGCACAGTTTTTTCGCCTTAGATTTGACTTTAACCAGGTCAATACCACTGCACTTTTGGAAGACGGATGTGACCGCACTTACAGCTTTCTTCAGGTACAGGTCTTTGTTGAGGACCGCGAAGCCTCCCTCCTTGTCTGAAGGCACCCCGCACAGTTCGTTGTCTCGGATATATGAAATTGTCTTGCTTAAAGGTAAACTACTCGCGGACGGCTTAACTTGTTGCAGCAGATCTACTCCTTCAGACACGCACCTGTTACAGTCCTCTTGCGGTCCTCAACAAAGACCTGTACCTGAAGAAAGCTGTAAGTGCGGTCACATCCGTCTTCCAAAAGTGCAGTGGTATTGACCTGGTTAAAGTGAAATCTAAGGCGAAAAAACTGTGCACTCAGCTTAACCTGTCTGAAATAGCAAGAAAGGTAGAAAAAAGTGAGAAGTTGGCCCTAGAGATGTTTTTTTCGGCAAAGACACACAAAGTCGATGTGCCATTTCGTGTCATCGTTTCAGAGAAGGGCTCTTGGCAAAACGCCTTAGGGTTGGTTTTGCAGAAAAAGTTGAAAATTTTAGAGATCAATGATCCCTTTCTAGTCAAGAGTTCAAGGCAGGTCACTGAATTCTTCAAAGAGTATTCTAAGTACACTTTGAGTGCTTTTTCCATAGATATCAAAGATTTATATTATTCTCTCCCTCGTGACGCTTTGTATTCATGCATAGAAGAATGTGTCGATCTAATGGGCCACGTAACGTTCCAGAATGCAGCTGGTGTCAGTGTTAGCAGTTTTCTGGACCTGCTAGCTACCTATCTGACCTCTACCTATGTAAAATGGAACGGTGATGTTTATCAAAATAGTGGTGTTTAAATAGGATCTTTGATTGCACCGATTCTGAGCGATTTGTTGCTTGCGAAGTTCGACAGGAACTTGAAAGAGCGGCTGAGTTGTCAAGAAGTCGTGAGAATTTTCAGGTTCGTCGACGACTACCTGGTGGTTTTTAAGTGCGAGTCTGCTAGAGTAACTAGGTTGTCATCTGATGTCATTGAAGCTTTTAGTGACTGCTTGAGTCCACTCGTACTGACCCATGAACTCCCAGTGAACAACTCGTTTCGCTTCCTAGACATGAGACTTTTGTTCAGCGTGAATCCCACATGCTGGATGTATGAGCCTCGCGCTATGAAACCGCTTTTGCCTTTTAAATCAGCGCATAGCAAGTTGGTTAAGAGAGGCATAGTGAACTCCTGCTTCACTAATGCCCTGGACCGATCATGTTTCCATATGATGGAAACAAGCTTCCAAAATCAAGTCGAGCGTCTAAAAGAAGCTGGCTGCCCGGATTCGCTTCTCATTTCTGTGGCAGAAACAATAAAAAAGAAGAAAAAGCCCAGAAGTAGAGAGAGCACCGATCACACAGACAAAACCAAACGCGACGAAGTCGCGGTAGTCCCTTACAAGCACCAGCTATCTCACAAGATGAAAAAGCTCGGTCAGCGCATGGGCGTAAAGGTCGTTTTTTCGGCACCTTACAAGCTCTCTCAGCTAGCCAAAATGACATCTGTAAACAATAGGCCCAAACAGTCTTGCACTGTCAGGCATAAAACCCAGTTTGTCAGATGTGACACGAAGGTAGTTTATAGAATTCCGCTATCTTGTGGTGCGTGTTACATCGGGCAGACTGGGAGATGCCTAAATGAGCGCCTGCGCGAGCGCGCACGCAATGTACGCAATGGCAATGAGGGTTTTTTGGCTCAGCACGTCAGTAGGTGTGGCTGCCATGCGCAGTTCGAAAGCACGGTCGTAATGTACAGGCACAAAGACGATCATACCCGCATGATCGTCGAAGCGGAAAAAATGGCACGGGAACCACAAAACTGCGTAAGCAAACCGTCGTTAGCTCTTCTAGATAAAGAGCTACGGTATCTGGCAAGTGGCGCACATGGACCATGAATCCGCTTTTATCAAACGTTCAAGTTTTGTTGATTGTTAGGAGCTAAAACATTTTTTGTAGTTTTTTGTGTGTATTTGTGTTTTCTTTTTTTTCTGTTTCTGTCATATATATGTGGTTTGTGAAACATAAACCTTCAGTTGATAGTCTGCGCTTGTCCTTGTATCTTCTTGTCGTCCGTGTTTACTACCGCGCAGTATACATACGTCGATCATGAATCACCAACTCGCCCAATCGTCCGCCTATCAGAAGATTCCAAAATTACCTGGAAGCTTCCCAGACCTTAGGGCGCGGCTTGCGCAAGGCAGCTGCTACGCGTGCAACGGATCAGTTACAAAAGAAGCGCGCGCGGCAATATATTTGAGTTTGACCCAGGTTTCTGAAAAAAAAGGCCTTCTAATTTATTTGAAAAGTACACGGGGTCTATAGGGTCTACACCGGCAGGGGCGATTTCATTCCGTCTCCTCCAAGCCGCAGGCCTGACAACAGCGCATTTTCTGCCTGTGCGGCTGACGTCAATATATTCTTCGCGACTATCAACAACCGCACACAAAATCGTTGTGCAGCGCATTTGTGTCAACTATGCTTTGAAATAATGGCATCGGGCTGCATAAGAAGAGCATGTTGTCATCGTTCAGGTAAACATACATGCTGTTGCGCATCCAATTCTGGAAAGTGCATGGGGAGCCGTGTAGTGCCAGCTAGCAGAGTTCCCGCTCTTCTGACATTCTCTGATTCCTGCTTCGACTGTTACTTTGTATCGTGTTGAGTGGTATTTTGACTAAGTGCTGTTGAAAAGCAATGTACAGCGTTTCCCATCCGGTATTATATTCAAAAGAGCTACCTCTTACTCACAAACGAGATATAATCGGGGACGTTCGCTTAATTAAGCTTACTACATTTATTTTAGGCGATATTGCTTACAATATTTTATCGAGACGTGACAATCATTCTAACCATATTTGCTAGAAGCAGACCGACACCTTTCAAGAAAAAAAAATGCCAAGAAAAGCGCAAAGTCAAGGGTCGGCTAAGATTTGAAAGAGTTGGTTAGCCGCAACTGCCTTTATTTGATCACAACGTAACAAAAATTATAAACTCCGATCACAACCATCGCCGTCCCACGCAAAAGTAATTTGCAGACATGCTCTGTTCAATTACGTACGCCTATTTTCGTGGCGTCAATGACACCTGCGTGTTTAAAATAGTGGAATTTTTTATCGTACAGATGCACGTTTGTCACTCGTTTTAGATAGTTATGAGAAATAGTCGAACCGGGAATCTCGCTTAATCCAACATTTAGATATGTGGACTTGTCTTCGTCAAGACGGTGACTGACTTCCTTAGCAGCATGTCCGTGTACGCTTTGCTCTCTCTCATTTAGCTATCGCAGTGATGTTTCTACTTCCTCTCCAAATATTCTCAGTGAGTAGAATTTTTAGGGGGTAATGACACCGCTATGAAATATGCTGTGCACATATGCTCGCATATTTCTAAGTACATTAGTGTCCTGAGCCAATTTCTTTCGTGGGGAAACACGGAAAATGTGCCAGCCATACGAACCGGGTTAAATACTTATCAAAAGTCTTACGGCGTGGTGTGGCTTCCTCAGCTTGAATTTTAATAAAATTGCCCTAGTTGAATACCCGGCGTCTCAAGAAATGTGTCCAAAATGCTAAAAAATAAGGGGAATGCAATATTTGTTCAGTGCCTTCACAACTCTTTTTTCTGTAGTTGCAGGCATCTTAAGATGATTAAAGACATCATTTGGGACAGTAATTAGGAAAGTTAAACTAATTAACTTTTTTTATTAGCGGAGTTAGGCGGTTATGCCAAATAAGAGAATTGAAGTTCTTCATGTGAAGAACCCATCGCATGTTTAAGACATAGAAAAAAACGGCCTCTAGTAATTATTGTGGCGTAATAAAATTGAATCAAGTTCAACGGCGAAACCGAAACCGAAGCACCGATTAGCGCAACAAGCAGACGACCAGAATGACGACACTGTTCAAGACAACGATTATACAGCTGTAGTTGTTCCACGTTTGTTAATGTATGTGCGCCATGCATGCTATAATTGAAAGCGCAGTCTGCACACCCACACAACGAAGTGAGTTGACGTTGATATAACGACGCTCACATTCTGGATGTCTCAGAATAATATGACAGCTGCGCTCTTCCACGTTTCGGTTTCACCGCTGAATTTGATTGAATTACATTACTTTGAAATTATTACTAGGGGCAGCTTTTCCGACATCTCAAAGTTGCAATGGGTTCGCATGAAGGACTTCAGTTCTCCCTTTTGACATAACCGCCTAACTCCACTAATTAAAACGTTAATAAATTTACTTTCTTAATTACTGTCCCAAATTTAGCCATCTTAAGATGCCTACCGCTACAGAAAAACACAATTTTGAAGGCAGCGAGCCGATATCGCTTTTTGCTGATTTTTGAGGATTTTGGACACATTTCTTGAAACACCCGGTATAACAATGGTACGCATTCACTCAATAAACAGATTATAATGAGGGCGATGCAGAAAACTACCGACCATAGTAATCCAGCGCCACGTGAGGCACACTGTCGGGTCGGGTGCGTTTGTGGTGATCTTTGATTGTTCATGAAATGTGCCTTCATTGCGGAGCAGCCTCGCACTCTTGTGGCAAAGAGGCGTACTTGACAGTTTTCATAAAACAAAACATGCATGTTTTACTCATTGAGGTACCTACAATGTGGCACCCTAATCCACTCTTATGCAAGTACAACACTCGTATACTCGTAAGAAGAAAATCATAAAACTTGCTTGTCCTCTTTTATGTGGCGCCTAATATTTCATTCAGAGTAACAAGGAGGAAAAACGTGACGCGGACATTTTTAAGTTATGAAAATTGTGCGCCTCCCTGTACAGGGCACCACTTGCTTTTCCCAGCTTGTCCCTTCCGTTTTGTATCGCCGTCGCCTAGCGCTGAAGAGAAGAAAATTTGCATTGTCATTTGCTTTATTTCGTCCCGTGTTGCATTATCGTCCACCTCACCTTCGCTCCTATACTTCCTTATTCAAGAACATTGTCGGAGTGCGGACAGGAAGTCACGCCCCATTTCACCAGCTATCGCAACCAGGTGGGCCCCACAGCCGCTTATGCCAAAACAATCTGACATTCGTGGAGTGCAAAAACATTTAAGTAGACGGCGAGCCGGAGTTCCGGGATCGAATGCAAGGGCTAGATACAGCTGCATAATGTACATTGACAAAATGGCTCTGGGCAAGATATTTCTGCTTATGTTTATGTCGTACAACTTTCTACTAGGACGAAGGCAGAAACGAAATAAAAGAAAACCCGCCAGATCCCACGCACTATGGGAATCGACGTCGTGCGAAGCAGTCAGCGACTAACTGCATATGCAGCGTATGTTACGAGCAGCAGCCAAGTGTTACGACGAGGAGCGACGTCTTTGTGTGAATTGACTTGTTCTGTGCATAGCATAGAATTACCAGGCACGCCGACAACACTGGAACATAAAGGGTGTGTAGTGCTCTCTCTTAAGCTCTGAACAGGCGCAAGGAGTTGTTTCACTTACCTGCGAGAAGACGCGACGCCGTGGCTGCCTTCGAGTATTACGCTGTACAGTGAAAGAAAAGCTTGAAATTGCAGTTTTACTGCGCAGAGCGCGAAAAAAAAATATCAGATAAGCCCGAAACAACGAAACAAAACAAGCATTGAATTAGAGGTTCAGTTGTGCATTTCAGACGACTTGCTGTTTACCGCAATAGTAATTATATGGAAACTCTCGTCGGGTTCCTGCCGTTGCCATTATGTTCCATATAAAGTACATACTGGTAGCATCGCCCCGCGCATCGTATAGTCTGTGCGCGAGTAAAAGCGCGCTAGCACTCGGGAGGAACGCGGATAGAGATGAAACTAGCCCGCCATCTCCATCGCGCCAATTGCATATGCAGTAGCGTCAACCCAATGGTGCATTCACACTTGAGAAGCGAAGAGAAGGCGAAAACTCCACAGCGGCCGGAAAACAGTGTTCGCGGGCATCGAAAGTGTTCACATTTGTTCTGCCCCTCCTGCATACCGTCACCGCCGCCGCCTTCGCCACTTCGAGAATTCATTCTGTTTTGCCCATTTCCTGAGCATTTAATTTCTTGCCGAATTCAAGTAATGCATGCAAAGCACGGAAAAAAAATTGCTTTCACCTTTGCAAACCGTTGATTCGGGAGATACACCAGAAGGAACTACATAAGCGGGTACGCAAGCAGCGGCGGCGGCAGATTCACCCGGTTGTGCAAAAGCGAGATACGTGGGGGCACGCCGACTCGCTGCTGCTTCACCTTCTTTGAATTCCAGTCTTCTCGGCAATCTTAAACCAAACCAGACACTCGAGAAACGCGTCCATGTCGAGGCTGTGGGTCTTGTAGTGCTGCACGAGTAGTTTGGAATTGCGCCGATGCGAGCCACCGCCGACGCACTGGCAACTATGTTGAATTGGCGGCCGGCCGTTGTTTACATCACGTGGTTTAAGCTAGTGCATCCATGGTTCCTTCCTCCATGAGTGCAACCAAATTACGGCTTCCAGTGAAGCGGAAGGGCGATCCGCTTTAGCGTGGCGGAAAAATCGGTCTCGGACCGATTTTTTCACGTCGGGCTTGCCGCCTGGTTTTCCAGCCGCTTAGGCGGCGAAGCGAGTGAACTGCCGGTGAGTTTTGCCGCTTTCGCCCTCTTCCAGGCCAAGTGTGAACGCGCCTTAAGGGCGAAGACTGCGGTCGATGATCCTCAAGCTCAGAGGAAATGCCCCGCCCGTCTTTCGCCGGGCGAAGGAGCATGAACGGCTGCTGGTGGTGAAAGGGGGGGGGGGACGCTGCGTCGCTCGAACAGCAACTGCGAGCTTTATCATAGGGGCGTGGTCGCGAGCGCTCTCGCGCTCGTTATCTCGACATACATCAGTTAACCTATACCCTTGTACATGCTGCGCTCACACCGCGTAGTTAGCGTTGAGACAACAGACAGCAGGAAAACCGCTTTGCTCCCTGGACCGGCCGTACTTCCTTGCACCAGCGTTTTGTAGTTACGCGAGATCGGACCCAAAAGAGCTGCTAGCCTTACTTCGTATAACATTCCAGTTTGTTGCATTCATTCTTTGTCCTTGGGGCGAAACTGTGGATTTCAAATGCATTTCTTAGCGAACTTCTGCGAGTTTGAACGTATCTATCTATCTATCTATCTATCTATCTATCTATCTATCTATCTATCTATCTATCTATCTATCTATCTATCTATCTATCTATCTATCTATCTATCTATCTATCTGTCTATCTGTCTATCTATCTATCTATCTATCTATCTATCTATCTATCTATCTAGCCGCCTACGACTTTGTGCTCTCCTGGCCGTTTCGTTAATCGGATGTATACCAAAATTGGTATGGAATAACATGACCGTATTACGAACATAAATGACAGGTCATAACAGGAAAATCATGACATGCATGTCATGAACAGCATGATTTACATTCCACGGCCTTGGGGCTCTTGCGGCCATTCCGTTAATTTTATATATACCAAAACTTGTATGACGTGACAAGAATTCATGGCGAACATAATCACAGGTCCTAACGCGCAAATCACAACACGCATGTCATGTGCGGCATGATTTACATGACGTGGTCTCGGGGCGCTAGCAGCCGTTTAAATGAATGGATATATACGACAACTGGTATGACGAGACATTTCGACATGACGAACATAACTGACACGTGGTAACATGAAAATCATGACATGCGTGTCATGCACGTCATGATTTACATGCCATGCTCATGACGCACTCGCGGCCGTTTCGCTAGGTTGATATACACCAAAATTGGTATTGCGCGATGTGACTGTATGGAGAACATGAATAACAGGTGGTAACATGAAAATCATGACATGCATGTCATGTGTGTGATGATCTACATGCCACGCTCATGGTGCATTCGCGGCCGTTTCGCGGGCTTGATATACACCCAAATTGGTATTGCACAACGCGACTGTATGACGAACGTAAATTAGAGGTGGTAACATGAAAATCATGACATGCGTGTCATGTAGAACATGATTTACACGGCACGCTCATGGTGCGCTCGCGGCCGTTTCGCTAGATTGATATGCACCAAAATTGGTATCGCGCGAAGTGACTGTATCAATAAAATGAATAACAGGTGGTAACATGAAAACCATGACATACATGTCATGATTTACATGCCACGCTCATGACGCACTCGCGGACGTTTCACTAGCTTGATATACGCCAAAACTGGTATTGCGCGACGGGCCTGTATGACGAACGTAAATGAGAGGCGGTAACATGAAAATCGTGACAGGCAAGTCATGTGCGACATGATTTACATGCCACGCTCATGATGCGCTCGCGGCCGTTTCGCTCGCTTGATATACACCAAAATTGGTATTGCGCAACGTGACCGTATGGCAAACATATATGGCAGGTGGTAACTTGAAAATTATGATATGCATATCATTTACGGCATGATTTACATGCCACGCTCATTGTCCGATCGCGGCCGTTTCGCTAGCTTGATATACACCAAAATTGGCATTGCGTGACGCGAATGTATGACGAACATAAATGACAGGTGGTAACATGAAAACCATGACATGCATGTCATGTACGGCATGATTTACATGCCACGCTCATGGTGGAGTCACGGCCATTTCGCTCGTTTGATATACGCCAAAATTGGTATTGTGTGATGTGACTGTATTACGAACATAAATGACAGGTCCTAACATGCGAATTATGTTATGCATGTCATGTACGGTATGATATACATGATACTGTTGTGGTGCGCTTCCGGCCGTTTAGATAACTGGATATATACCAAAATTGGTATGGCATGACAGGAGTGCGTGATGAACATAGATGACCGGTCATGCAGTGTATACACCAGAATATACGTTTCATTGGCATCATTGGCATGGTGTATATAATATTGTGCATGCACGCGTGCATGACAAACATGCGATATATGGTGAACTAGATGCCATGGCATGAATGATTTCATTTGGCTCAAAAATAAACAAAGCGATGTGTGCAGCTCTTTGCTAGCTGCTTCGCATTACATCGATTCCCACAGTGCGTGGGATCTGCCGGATTTTTTTTTCTTACCAGATTCTGCTCCGACGCGCGTTTTTTAAAATTTCGTTATGGCAAGTTCCGGTCTCACGTAACACAGTCGCCGCATTTCTGGCGCGTCCAGCGGGCTCAGTTCTGATATCGCCTTGTTCTAGGCCTTCGATTTCGAAGATTAATGTATCGAATTACGCGTTCTTCGTGGGGATTCCCAGAAATGGTTATGCCATAAATTCTCACGTCCCGCAACTTTCGCACATGAATAAGTGCCCTCAAGTTAATAAAAATAAAAAAAGTTAATTAACAACATTTAGAAATTGATCATTTCAATGTAAGTTTAGGTGCCGAAAAGTATATTTACCTCGACATATATATAATTCCATGCGTGAAGATGACAGGTTCCTGGCTGTCATAGCATTTTTATTTTAAATAATCTGTATTTCCTAAAACGAAAAACACTGTAGAAACCCATAACTGGGAGAGGAAAGAAAGCAGTTCTGAAAGAATTATGGTGTGTTTATGTATAGAAGCGCCAAGTATTACATTCAAACTTTTATTGCTGTGAAAACTCCTCTGTTCAGTTTCACACCATTAATTCTTATAGAGTTCAGCCGAACTTTTCCAACGTGAAGCGGCTGCTTAGAAGTACGAGAATCGATGTGGTGGCGCAAGGAATTTTCGGGCATGCTTGTGACCGCGTTCCCGCGGTTTAGCTAAACTTGTGCAGCATACAAATCGACACGGGTGAACCTAGCGATTGGTGAAGGGCAGCTCCAGACTGCTGCTACTGGTGCCGTGCAACTGAATATTCCAGGAGTCCTGGAAAAAACGAAATTTGCAATTTTCGAAAGTTATTGTACTTTGCTGGCGATAGCAGTCTTTTCTCTCGGGGCGAAAACAGTAAACCTGTTGCAATGAAGCTAAACCGCTGCAGTCATGACGAACCTGCCCATTGGAATGGTTATCACGAAGACTGTTCTTGAAAATCATGTAAAGTGTTTGTTTAAGGTCTCAGAATACAGTGCTTTTTTTTAACAGCGAAGCTGTTTTAGCTCGGCGTAGAATGTAATGACCCAAAATTCTCATCATGAAACGTCACGCGCTCTCTTCGTCCTCTTCTTCATCTTCTGCTTCGTTCCCAGGACACGTGCGCCGAATTGTTCAGCGTATAGCAAGGGGGAAGCACAAAGTGAAGGAGAGATGTGAGGATGAGGAAGAGGGCGAAGAAAGAAATAGAGAAAGAAACAGATAGACAGAAAGAAAGATATGAAGAGAAAACCCTGGCGAAAAAAAAAAATTCCTCAGGAGACGGCGGGTTTCAAACCCACGTACCCACGATCCGAAGGGGAGCGTTCTAACCACCCAGGAATACTGACAAAAGATAGCGTAGCCTTGTGTAGTAGCGTATAGCAAGAGGGTAGAAAAGCGAGTGAGGGTGATAAGGAGAGATGTGAGGTTGACGGGGAGGGAAACGAGGAGGGGACAGGGTAAATCATAGCATAGAAACAATGAGAAAGAGAAATAGAACGAAGAAATGCAGAAAGAGAGAGAGAAAGAGAGAGAATAAAAAAACGCGAAAGAAAGAAATAGCGAGGAAAAAAAGATAGAAAGAAAGAGGAACTAAGCGAGAAATAGAGAGAGAGTGAGACAAAGATATGAAAGAAAAAGAAGTGAGGACAGAAAAGAGAGAGAGAGAAAGAAAGAAAATAGAAATAAACAGAGACACGAAAGACAGAAAAAAACAGGGAGAAGAGAGAGAAAGAAAGAGAGGGAGATAGGAAGAGAAAACTGAAAAGAAACAAAAAAGGCCGACCAATTCTATAGAGAAATATAGAGAAATAGAGAAATACGTGTCCCAGCGAAGCAATGAGCGACTTAGTGCAATTCTCCGCTATTCTTTTAATCTCAAAACTTTATTCTTTGGACAAACTGAGTAGAAGCATACACAGTGGAGAATCGCGCGTGGTATACCTCATCTCATCAAATAAGAACAGTGCCAGAGACTGTGAAAAAGAAAGAAAAACACACAGCGGTGACTTAAAAAAAAAACTGCGAATGTTGGAAGTAAGCTCATAGTGTGTTTGTCCTGTCTCCCCGCAGTTCTTATTTTTGACAAGGATGGAGGCGAACGCCAAATTTCTTTGTCACATCTGTCTCGGCCATAACGTAAAAGTACGGGTCAACTTTCTTTGCCGAACCGGGTATGAAATACGGCCACACATTTCGTACATATAGACGTTATGTGTTGTTGTATCGTTGTAACATTTTTTTTATGTGGCGACTGTTGAGAAAAGAGGTGGATTCGGGATTTGTTCCTTGTTTCCTTGCATGAAGCTATGAAATATGGAGGATTTTAATACACTCGAGGTTTACAGATTGTATACGCCTCTTTATTTTCTGCCGCCTGTACTCATCACTATACAGAAATGTATAAAAGACAGCTCTCAACAAGTCTGTGAACTCAGTGAATTACTCTTTCGAAACGAGAACCGTAGCCTGGTCACGTATATGCTAATGATCTTCACTTCCACTTCACACCAGCTGGCTGCAGTGGCCGCCACAATAGCTAGATGGAAGCATCGTGCGATACTCCCGAAGCACGTGACGCGGGTAACATACCCCCCCCCCCCCCCCTTTGTGATTTGGCGCGTGACAACGGGCGTGGTGAAGCCGTTACGACTTGTAGAGTCACTGACCCGTATACCGGTACCGCGTTTTCTTTATTTTTTTTAAAGAAATGGTTTTGGAAGAGAGAAAATAGTTGCTCGCGCAGTACATTTCCGTTTAAAGTATATTGCATCATGGTCTCTAGATGGTACATGCAATGGGAACGTTTAGGATGGCGAAAGAATCTTCATCTGCAAAAAGCATCAGAGATGGAACAAAGATGTAAAAAACAGATAAAACATAATATAACAATCCGTGCACTATTTGGCGTTTTCTCCTAGCTTCTGCAGTTCTAACATATACGCCTTCGTCGTTTTAACGTCATTGTCGCGTTCATCGTTTGGGCATAGCTTTTTAAAAGCCATTAAATGACTCCTAGGCGTGCAAGCGTACAAAATTTCAAACGGTGCGAACTTGAAGCTTGCTTGTGGTACTTCCCGGTATGGAAACAATAGTGCTGACAAACATCCATTCGAGTCAGTAGACCTTTCTTGGCAAAACTTTGTTTTATCATGTTCTTTAACGCGCAGTTGATCTTTCCACCAGACCATTGGACACAGCTGGCCTTTCCACTCTGAGACCGAATTCATGGAGCGGGTATGCCTGCGGCACATATAAAGACAATAGACAGACAGACCCACGAAGACGAGGGCTCACTTCCAACCAAAACTTTATCTTGAAGAAAAATCTTATGGCAGACACTATGATGAAAGTCGAAAGGAGGAATAAGCCACTTTTTAACATTCAAGCTATTAAAGCTGGCAGTAAGACGTCAGTTAACAAAAACCGCTGCTGCGCCGTTGCCACAGCAACCGCCACAGCTGCGCGCCACCTGTGCTCAATATAGCTAAGCCACCGCCGCGCCGAGGAGCAGCCGCCGCCGAGCCGTCGTCATAGCAACCTCTACAGTTTCTGACGCCGTGGCTCAGGGACAGCGATTTGAACACATTCAGAGTGGCAAGCTTCGCGCGTATTCCGGATCCGCCCATCCCCGTCTCTTGGCTGCCACTTCTTCGGACAAGCACGCTGGATCCAATCGCCGCCGACATTGTGATCTCCGTGCTGCAGCACGACGAGCTGATGACCAACCAGTTCGGCTGTGCCATGCTTTGCGCAACTTAGTGCAAACTTCCAGCATTTTTCTTTTGTTCGAGAGACTACCTTAGGCATAACGTAACTTAAGCATAACATATCACCAGAGACGCTTCGCTCGTAAACAAACAAGTTGAACTCGTACATGAAGTCTAATAAGGATTGGTTTAGTGTCTGTGTCATATAAGGTGTAGCGTTCCTTTAAGGTAATTTACTCATACATTGAGCTGGATAGAGACGGATGTCTTCCGCCATTTATTATCCCTGTTCTGAAAACAAGCATCTTCTTCTTCTTCCCCTCGATGCCTCCGCGATGATGCTTCAGGCACAGACCGCTTCACTCTCCCGGACTTCATTGTTCACACCTCCTGGTGTAATATTTAAAAATATTGCTGATGGAGGCGCATTCTGTGTGCCCAGAGACTCCCAGGTACCAGATGGTCTTCAAGATACCCCGTTGCGAAGCCGTCTTGATGACTTGAAAGGGCCCACAGAACTTCTCATTGGAACTCCTTATTCCTTTCCGCACCAGGACGAAGTCTCCAGGTTGTATGTCTGGTATGTCACTGCTCCGTCTGCTGTCGAAGTTTTTCTTCATTTTCTTTTTGTACGCCTCTTGCTGTTTCTCCGTTTTCTTTTTCTCAAAAAGCACCAGGTTTTCAAGAAGGCCCAGTTCGCGGTCAGCTGGAAGCACCGGTACAGTCCCTGAAGCAGCAAAAAGAGGACTGCATGCAAGACCACTAGTGCAAGAACGGTTGTGATGTCTCACAGCGGCTTCGAGGCAGCATTTCCAACCACCAGGAAAAATCGGATACATCTTCATATACTGCTTGACGTCTCGTATTGCACGCTCAGCGAGGCCATTAGCAGCTGGGTGGTATGGTGCGCAAAACTTGATTGTCACTCCGTGGTAGTTCGCCCATTTTGAAAGCTTTGTGCTACGGAAAGCCGGACCATTGTCGCAAACTAATGTCTTCGTATTCCGAAAACATTCTGCCTTCAGTAGAGCCATGATGCTGTTGGCGTCTTCCTTTCCTGCCCTGGCCGTAACCATTCTCGTGCACTCATCGATAGCGAGCAGGAAAGCTTGCGTCTTCCTGACCCCTTCCCCTTTCTTTTTGAGCTCCGCGAAGTCCAAGTGAACAACGTCGAATGGGACACTGGAGTAATCTGTTGTTATCATAACGTCCGTGGGCTGCTTGTATTTGACTTTGTTCGTTTGGCACTCGTGGCATGTACGGATATAGGTCCTGATGTCATTTTTCATACCTGGCCACCTAAATCTTTTCAGTAGTTTGCCGTACGTGCGCCAAAAACCGTCATGTCCGCCTGATTCGGGGGTGTCGTGGTAAAGATGCAAAATCTTGGTAATCATTGTTGGTGGCACATGATATTTTCCATTAATGAATTTCATTTCTTCGGTACCTTCCCAGAGCTTTGTGTGATTAATTTGTAGAGGATTGTCAAGTGCGGTCGGTGTGAGAAGCCTGGACAGCGCATCCGCATCAGTGAGTAGAGGACCTGGACGATGTGACACGACGAAGTCAAACTGTTGCAGATAATTTACCCACCTAGCGATGCGGCCTTTTGGTTGTGTCATACCGAGTAGGTGAGTCAATGCTTGGTGGTCTGTAAAGAGGGTAAATTTTGCACCCTCTAGGTACGTTCGAAAATACTGTACAGCTTTCAGTACGGCCAGCGCTTCCTTTTCTGTGGTCGAGTAGTTCACTTCAGCCGGCTTCATTGTATAGCTGTAATATCCTACTACATAATGTTTTTGGTTCTTCAAGTTTGGTAGCTTCTGGTAGAGGACTGCTCCAGTCGCATAATGTGATGCGTCTGTATTCAGCACAAACGGTAAGGAGAAGTCTGGTATCCGTAGGATAGGGTCCGACGATATTATCTTCACAAGGTCAGAGTAAGCCCTTTCACAGTCGCCATCCCATTGGAACGGTATACCTTTCTGGGTCAAGCGTGTGAGACATCTCGTTTTAATAGCATAGTCTTTAATGAAGGACCGAAAGTGTCCGGCCAGACCCAGAAAAACACGCAATGAATGTATGTCATAGGGCTTTACCAATTTTGAGATTCTCTCAACAGATTCCTGCTTTGTGCTTTTCGTAGACCCGTCGAAGACTCTTCCGAGGAACACTACCTTTTCTTGGAAGAAGGCACTTTTCTTAAAGTTCACTTTAAGACTTGCAACACTCAGAGCTTGCAAAATTAAGGACAGGAGTTCCCGATGCTCTTCTTTGGTCTTCGAATAAACAATTATGTCGTCGATGTAAACATTGCAGAACATGCCCAAATACGGCTTCAGGATTTCGTTCATGATCTTTTGAAACCAGGCTGGGGAATTCTTCCACCCGAACGGCAGCCGGTTGTATTCATAAAAGTCAAACGTTGTAATAAACGCGGTGTACTTCTTTGTGTCTTCCTTCAATGAAATCTGCCAGAAGCCTTTGCAAAGGTCTAATCGTGAAAAGCAACGGCAACCACCGGTCTCGTCAATGATATCATCAATCCTAGGCATTGGGTATGGTATCAACTCAGTTTGCTGGTTGAGAGCCCTGTAATCTGTGCACAGACGAAAACTACCGTCTTCTTTCGGAGCAATAGTTATTGGCGATGCAAATGGCGACACCGAAGGTCTTATAATGCCACAGACCGCTTCATAAGGTTGATCTTCAAAATAATGTTTCAGTTGGAAGTCGGCGCTGTCTTCGTAGGTTTTTCCGTCTGTGGTCTTTACATGCGCCGCAATCACACTATCACAGGATAACAGTTTTTGATATCCTTACAGTATAATTATCTCGTTTGTTATTTGTCACGTATAAAAAACAAACAAACAAATAACGCGCGGGTGAACTAAGACAGAATCACTAGAACACACCCCACTTCCCCAAAACAAAAAATAGGAATGTCAGTTGTATGTTGATTAAATGATAAAAAAGCCTCGTTAGTCATTTACCAAATGGTTTGCCCGAAACGTGGTAAAAACATCGCGTTGAACTCTTTATGCCCCAAAGTGCAAACAGTAAGATGCCAGGAAAAGAAAGAAAGCAAAGAACAGGCATGGATAGTCCAATTACGCACTTCAGCGAGCATCCCATTAGGGCAGCGTTCACGGCAAGCACAAAAATGTCTCTTCTGGAGGAAATTGTGGGTGGAAACCACAGCTCCTTTTCTAAGTGTGTGGTAGGAAGCGCTTATTTCCTAAAGATTTGATTCTTCTTCGGTTCAATGTATGCGAGGCAAATTCTGAATTAGTAGTGCTTGCGAAGCGTAAACCTAAGCATGAATGATTTTCTCCGCTTTAGTTTGCTTTTAGAGTAAAGTAAGTGCCCTGCTGGTTAGACTAATGTACAAAAGCTGATCAATAGCAGCTCTTTAGATTTTTTATTCATTCATTAATCTTTGTTTTCCTTTGTCAAAATAGGAGGAGACGGGGCTAAAAACCCCGCCAGCGGCTTGAGAAAGGTCCCGACTCCCTGTTACATGGCAGTGCAGTGAATAGTCATAAGAAATACAAGCAGTGATACAGTCAATCAAAGGTGCAAGTATACAATAATTAGCAAGAAACAGTAGCTACATTCCAGCTATTAAACATAATAATTCATTATTGCATACGCACACATGAAGCTGAATAGACACACAGATATGTCTGTACATTGCAAAGATAAGAAACGCATGTGTTGTCACATCACAAATATAAACAAAAATGGAGTGAAAATTCATTCATGCACGCTATGCTATTCTAAGATTTTGAAATGTAGAGGTAACAAATGTGAAGGCAAAAATGACATGACAAAAAAATGGCGAAGCTTGCACTAAGCACTAAGTCACGCAAGCCAATCGTCCAAACTGCACGATTCTCAAGACTAATATGGTTGCTTCTATAGGTTGTTTCTGGGCCTTAGCTAGGTGATGAGGGTTGCTTCTAGGTTGCTTCTAGGACGTTGCCAGGCATAAGCTAGGCGATGCTAGGTTGTTTTAAACGTTGACTCTCAGCGCAGAGTGGTTCGAGTTAAACCACACACAGTCGCAGACACGACACGGATGTCCAAACTCCTGAGACAGAAACTCGCGCTGAAACCAAGCGTTCGCACCTCTCATAGATCCACGGGCACGTCGTCCTTGGCGTAGGCCTTCCATCGCTTCGGGGTCTTCTCGTAGCCGCCGTTGCCTATCCCATTCCCTAGTGTTGGGATAACTGTTGCCTTCTTCCCTTTTAGTAGACCAGTGGTGAGTAGAGTGACTTACCCAATTTCTCTGGCACATACCCGTTTATTTTTCGAGATAGGGTCGGGCACATTACGGCTAGCTTAAACAGCTTCGCTGTTAAAAAGAAAGTACGTTGTTAGTAGGTTTTGTTACATTCACACCTGGGGCCGCAATATATTGTTACAGGGAGACGGCAGAAGAAGGGTGTATTTAGAATATTTCCACAATTACAGTGATCGGGGTAACAACCAGGATGGCGAAACAGGAACCAACCTGTCCGCCTCTTCTTCGTGCTCTAGGTAAACGTCATGTAACAATGTGAATTCAAAACTTTAGTGTACAGGTATCGCTTCATCCGAAGCGTTGTCACTCATTCGTTTCTTCGTACTTCACACATCACGACAAAACAAAAACAAGCAAAACAAAAACAATTAATCGGATTAAGCATAAGAAGTTGAAAGTGGTTTAGAAAGGTATACAGTCGGCGTGAAAAGAGACCACGAAACGCAAGAAAACGCCGAATATTCTTGCTGCTTCGGTAGGCAGCCTTGAACTGCTATTTCCGGCCCCTTCGAAAAAGCGCTAAGAACATGCACTGCGCATCTGCGTGTCCGCAACGCCCGCAAGACGTGCGAGACGAAGTTCATGCAGCGCTCGTCACTGCACGCACTCGCTAAGTACAACTTCCTTTTGTTCCAGCGTGTCCCCTTTTCCTGTTTAGCTCAGGCTGACTCAGCGCAAATCAGAGTATTCCCGCTTACGCAATCGTTTTTGCTTTGGTGGCCAACTGAGTCGGATTCTGTCTTACTGCGTGTCTTACTGCGTGTAAGACAGGATCCGCCTTACCGGTCCTGCGTTTTTCATTTTCCCTCTGTGGAGCACTGAGCTTCTACATTGCGAAGAAAACACGATGACTGCATGTAAGCAAGTACATTTGCCCAATAAAGTTGTATGCGCTGATGAGGTCTTGGCAGCACTCCTTCCTGTCCAAAGATGAACACGAATAAAGCCAATTAAAAAGACTATAGAACAGGCGCCAAGATAAGACCTGTGGTTAGACAGTGAGATTGCGTCGAGCAAAGAAAACAGTGAACCTGATTGTAGGCCGACAAGCACGAAGTGTGAGGAGCAAAAGAAAGAAGGCGAGAGAGAGAGAGAGAGAAAAGAAAGAAAGTCAGAGAGGTTAACCTGATGTGGGTATCCGGTTTGCTACCGTGTACTTGGGTGGGGAAAAAGTGGTTCAGTCGAGGAGAGCATGAGAAAGAAAAAGCAAAAAAGTCACGCCATATCCACGAAGTGAATGATGTTAGAGGTGCTTGCTCGGAGATAATCGGGTAACCCGTGAATCCTCCGTACAAATTCCTCTGTCGTCATATAAAGACTTGACTACGTTGTTATATATATACACATCATATACACAATGTTTCTTGGGTGTTCATGCAGAGTAGCGGTAGCGAAGTGCACTGAGTGAGCTCCCGGCGAAGAGAAAGGAAGCGCGCCGAGAGCAAGCGCTGTATATGGGCGTGGCCCTCTAGCGGTCACCTATTTAACGAGAGCACACGCCGAGTGTGCAGCGGAGTGCGCGGCGCCGCCTGAGCGGCGGCGCGCCATCTAGTGAGCGCGCTTGAATCACCGGAGAGAGCACAGCTGCGCCTCTAGCGGGAGCAATGAGCACTAGCGGCTACGGCGCGATGGACATGGCGCAAGCATAAGAAGCTTGGCAAGCAAGTTCCTAAAAAAAAAAGCGGCAAGGGCGTTCCAACCCTGTGGTCATGTATTTACGTTATATACTACTGTGTGGCCAGTTTCCCTAGTGGGTATGAGCCTGTTTTCCTAGGCTACAACAAAAACAACGACGACAGCGACAACAACAAGTGTCGTTCACCAAGACCCTATTGTTGCGCGGATAAGGTCTTGGTGATCTTGGTTATCACCCTATTGAATATTTCTCTATAATCTCTTATCATAATCCTGCGTTATCATAGAATGTTTTCCATCATATCGGTGGATGTTGTAGAGGACACGGTGAAGACAGGATGGGTGTTGTTGTGGGGCTCGCTGACTGCACAATTATTCCGGCTTAAGCCGCCCTCTCCCTTAACTCCCTGAGCAAATGGGAAAAGTATGCATGGACGTACATTTGACTACCATGAACAGGGACTGGAAAAGGGCAGCATTTCACAGCAACAGCTGCTCACGGTAAGCGTTTTCTCTGGGCCGGAGGAGACACCCACTGTGTCCATCTCTTGACGCAATTAACTGTTTTCTTTCAGGACCGGTTCGGGGTAGTCAGCGGGACGCAGAGGAGAGGGTTTGCCACTTCATCGGAGGGGGACACATCATCATCCACGTTACCTTCACGATGTCAACTACAATATCCAACACTATTATAGAAGATATTCCATCATTATGGTGGATTATGGTAATGGAGGACGGACAAGTTTTCGGGGCTGTGGATCGCAAAAAGCGCAGCAGCGTTCGCACGTCCTTCTTATGCGACGTAATGAAGTAAGAAAGTCTGATATGAGCTGTTCGGAGCCAAACGTGCACAACAGCATATAGGGAGAAATTACAACGGCTTTGATATCGTCGTTTCTGAAAGAGAATGCCAGCAGTGCTGAGATACAAATATCAAAGATTTTTGTGTTAAATGGTTAGGTGCTGCTGACGCTCAAGCTGTTATATATATATATATATCATTACACGCTGTTACACCCACAACTCGTCGTACGAATTGGCACGGGAACAGCATATAAAGCATATTCTACCAGCCCACATGTTAAACGACAAACATACAAATTGCTTAATACTATGGCTAATGGCCCTGAGCCTCAGGCTATTCAGCCTCAAGAAGGTGGTAGGTCCATGGCCAAGATATACAGGGTGTCCCGACTATCACGCCGCACAATTTACAAAAAAAGAGGACATGAAGCAAATCTAGTGCACATTGTTCTAATTACACTGGAGTAGCCGCTGCTATTTTTCCCGTCAATGAGGTTTAAATAATTAGTAATAATTATTTGTAACTCGACCAGTATTCATCTAATTATAAAAATGTCAGTGAGGCAAATGTAGGCTTATTGAAATGACATCTAACTGCACTATTTTCAACGAACTACTAATTGCCTTCTCCTTTTTTTCGGTTGATAAAGAAAGCCCGCGAAATATAAAAGATAACATGTGACTATACTGAGGCGCGAATCAGGAAGTAGCGCCCTCAAACAGGCTCCCTGTGAGGTAGCAAGTCAAGAAGAAATATGAATCCCCTATCTGCCACTCCCCGGTCGAAGAAGCGCGCGACTTCGGTCTTACTGAGTCAGCCGTAATCTGAACAGTATTTCGGTCGCGTTATCAACAAGAACAGTTGGCGACGAGAAATGGATAATGATAGTGGCGTAATCGAGCGGAAGGAATCTCTGCAAAATTGCGACGCATGTTGTTGGCGCTCATCCTCCGTTGCCAAAGTGCAAAATGCTCTCTCTGGCAGCAGAGAACAGGCAAAGCGATTGCTTGCAATCAGCTTATTTCAGGGCGCTGCTTTCTTTTGCGGGTAGGAGCGTAGTCCCGTGTTATTCTTTTTTATATGTCGCGGGCTTTCCTTATTAGCCGGAAAAAGTGAGCACGCAATCAGTACATCGCTAAAAATAGCGCAGTTAGATGTCATTTGAACATGACTATATACATATGCTTCATTGACATTTTGATAATTAAGTGAATACTTGTCGAGTTACAAATGTAATTACAGCTAGATCAATAATGTTCACTAACGAAAAAAATTGCTGCGTACTGCGAAGAATATGTGCTAGGTTTGCTTCGTGTAATTCCGTTTCTCTTTTTAAGAGCGAAGCTGTTTAAGCTAGTTGTAATGTGTCCGACCCTATATCGAAAAATAAACGGGTATGTGCCAGAGAAAGTGGGTAAATCCCACTACTCACCACTGGTCCACTAAAAATGAAGAAGAAAACAGTTAGCCAGCAAACGGGTATGTATCACAGAAATTTGTGCGGACTATCAGAAAACCGTCGTGGTCATAAACGGCTATGGGCCACAGAAATTGGGCAAATCTCACTACTCACCACTGGGCCACTAAAAAGGAAGAAGGCAACAGTTAGCACAACACTAGAGAGCGGGAAAAACGAACGGCGGCTGCGAGGAGACCCCGAAGCGATTGAAGGCCTACGTCAACGACGACGTGCCCGCCGATCTGTGAGGTGTGCGGACGCTTGGTTTCAGCGCAAGTTTGTGCCTGTGCAGTTTGGACATCCGTGTCGTGTCTGTGACTGTGTGGTTTAACTCGAACCTCTCTGCGCTGAGAATCAATGTAAAAACAACCTAGCATCAACTATAGCTATAACCTAGTAACGGCCTAGAAGCAACCAGATTTTTCTTCGGAATCATCCAGTTTCGCTCTTTCAAGTCTTACGCGGCTTAGTGCTTAGTGCCAGCTTCACCAATTGTTTTTAAAATTGTGCTGCGTGATAGTTGGGACGCCCTGTATATACATTGTAACGGCGAGCGTTAACGGCAATGAAGGGATGTCTTAAGCAAGCAACACTATCGGAATATACTGACTAGACTATTCATCTCATTTTGCAAAATCTATATGCATGAGCTTATTCTGATGTTGCCTATATGCAGTCCCATTATGTTGCTGGGTTCAAACACACCTTAATAATTATTTGTTGCTTTCTTATGAGCTCTGGCTTTAGTGCAGTTACGTAACCAGACTGTATTCACTTTTGTGGATTCACGCGTCTAGGCTACATCTTTCGTATGTGTTCCTCGGTTTCCGGCCAGCTCACGTGGCTACTGCATGGGACGACAGCCCAAAGTTCTGCTGGTACGCTCTTTAGGGTACGGAGACACACCCTTATGATATTGTTTTGGAGGTAAAGAAAAATAAATATTACCAATATGTACAACCTTGTGTTCTCGAAGAAATGGGGTTTGTCAGCTTGTTTAGTGCTCAGGACACGAACCGACGGCCCCTTAAGAGTTACAGAATGTGTCAAAGAAAAGAGATTCGGAGTCATGGATGGCAGAGATTCAGGTCGCCTAATGAGCTGAGGATATTCGCAGGCATTCAGTGGGGCTGCGAGAAAGGGCTAATTCTATTTGTAGCTCGTAGATGCATTCGTCCTCAAGTAGATTTATTATCAGCTGATAAAGATCATCACGAGGACTGCAATTAACAGCTGAAAATGGTGCCGGCATACGGCACCTCAAATAGAATAGAAATAGAATACTACTCGCTTCAACCCCAACCTGCTGCAGCTTGTAGTGTGTCTTGAGCTTGTCGATAGCCTGCAGCGCTGCTGCTACTATGGTTGGCTGCATCCTCACTAGGGAGGCGCCTTGCAGCTTCAGGCTGTTTGTCCTGCAGACGGTTCTTCCGTGCGGTCACATTTAATGGTGCCGACTCAGGGTGAGCGAGTTCCAATGAGCCCTCGGCCAAGCGTATCCTTAGAAACGTGACCGTCAGCAACCAGAGGAAACTATTCCACTTCCTGTCTTGGTCTACAATGAGGAGAAAAATAACAAAAAAAAATGAAATGTCACAACACTTGTGTAACACGACAAATGAAAGCCGTAGCCCTGTTTTGCGCCATGTGAGGCTTAACAATGTGCCAGAAAGCAACAGAACGCAACAGAAGTTTGAGTGGGCCTGCCTATGTACACACCACTGGTTCTTCTTTCTCGTCGTTAAAAAAAATAAGCACCATAGATGCTGTTTTTTCGTCCCCCTTCCACGTTGATTGTAACAGAATGGGCAGCGGACGCCTCAGCGGTTTTTGGTTCTGTTTGATACTGTGTTTCTTGTGACATTCGTCTTGTGTTCACAGCTTTTGTTTTGTACCAGCGAGATTCATTAGCGAACCTACTAGCTGTGACTTTCAGTGCACGTGATGTTACCAGGCAGCGGTTCCTTTGCAAGGAAGGATGCACGGCATGATTTCGTGTAGCGTTTCTCTCATTAGGGACGCAGGTATTACGTGTAGTGCTCGTGTACCAAGGCAGTCCCTCTCGCGGTTCCTCTCGTCTTTGCCTGTGTTTGGATGCAATGCCGTTCAATAATGAAAACTAAACGTCCTGATGCGGATAATAAGGATGCGCCATAGCCAATACAAGTGAAAGAAGATTGCAGATTAGTGCGCTATACACATATAGCCATAGGCGTGCGCAGGGTACCCTATAAGGGGGGGGGGGGCGAAAGTTCGCAGCGCCCCCCCCCCCCACCTTCAACTAAGTCAATGTACGAGGCAGATTTTGCGCCCCCCTCCCTCTTAGGTGACTAGGGGAGTCAATGTAAGGGTAGATTTCGCGCCCCCCCACTCTTAGGTGACTAGGGGGGGGGCGCCCCCCTGCCCCCCCCCCCCCTACCGTGCACACGCCTACGTATATAGCATCGCCAGCTCTTTGCTGGGGTGGAAGAAAACGTTGTCGCTCGTGTAGTTCGGATTCGACCGGTCTTAGCTGAACCAGCCTGTTTAACCGAGTCTTCGTCGTGTGCTGCACGGAGTCTACTTGCGGTAGGCGTACGGCAGGGGTACGTTGCCTCTCTTTTCATCAAGCGGGATTTTCACTCTCTCGTGCAGGGGCCTCATAGCTATAATTACTAAATTCCCATCTATTTACATTCATATTCATCAGCCATTTATCGAATGAGACCTTATAGTATTGTAAGAGTTCAGTGCTTGGAAATGCGCACAAAATTTGTGTGTATGCTGCTGAAGATTTTGGACACATTCTGTTCACAAACGTCCGATCACGACGACCTTCATCCACACGCTTCGCCCTACCTCTCGCTCCTCCCAAATTTACAGCAAGATTTTTTTTGTTTTATTGTGGTCCTTTCTTATTTATTTACTTCTTTACAAACAGTGTTATTTGTACTTTTCGTACCTGTTATGTTATACCGCGAGTTCTTTACCGTTATTTATTATTTGCCTTATGAATTCGCGTCTTGAAATCTCGTTATTCGGTGTACTTATGTCATCGCTATGCCAGATGCGTCATCAAGCCCCATTACGGGCTTATGTTTTTGCACATGCCCATTAACGCAGTGCGTTTCTTTTGCAGCGACAAGATTTTATTAGTTGTTCATGCTTCTGTAGCTGGCGCTTTAACTTCAATTAAAATTAATGGACCCTTGACTCCCGCTAACGCGAGCATCAATGTTCGTGAAGGCTGTAGCGTCGGAATTAAAAGCTTCGGAGACAGCGTCACCGAGAAGAAAATCTGGAACACACGAGGCACACGTGTCAGCACAGATAAAAACACTGAGAACACTAAACCACTGCAGGGAGGAGGACCCAACTGAACACTAATGACCATTGGCAGTTTGGAATTGGAAAGAACGCTACACTCTTCCCCATTTTTTTTTTTTACAAACGCTAACTTTAAATGGGCTTTGGCTGTCCTCCATCCAAACACCATTTGTCACGCTCCTGTGCGCTTGCCATCGTTTCGAGGCACCCAGTAAGCACTGTCGACTTCGTGTCCCTCCTTTTGTCCACGTGTTTCTTCAACGGAAGCTTTTGGAAGATATTTGATGCTTTTAGCGCGTGTCACTTAATTTCAGAGATGGCGAGATTGTTGTTCTCAATCAAGAAAAAGCAACTGCGGCACGTCACAATTCTTCAACGACTGACACTTTGATCCCACCCACCGACTTTCTTGTGTATTCTTGTACACAAACTTGTACCACCTGCAGTTTCTCAGGTTTTCGGACGAAACGCACCTGATTAGAGAGGAGAGAGCGAGAAAAAAAAAAAGCAAGCGCTTTCGCAGAAAGCTGTCTCTACATAAAGTGGACGCTTCGGCAATGCAATTTTCGTTCCGGTTTTTTCAGTTTGAGCGACAATTAGTGTACGTAACGCGCGCGTGTTATGTACATAAAACGAGAAGCGAAGCGGTTAATATGAAAGGCCGTAGAAATAAATGTCATCCATTCCAATTTTTTGGTATTAGTTCTCTTCCACGTGCAATATCACAGATGTTTTAAGTGCGAAGCATTTCTTAGCGAACTTCTGCGACTTTGACCGTATCTATCTATCTATCTATCTATCTATCTATCTATCTATCTATCTATCTATCTATCTATCTATCTATCTATCTATCTATCTATCTATCTATCTATCTATCTATCTATCTATCTATCGATCTATCTATCTATCTATCTATCTATCTATCTATCTATCTATCTATCTATCTATCTATCTATCTATCTATCTAGCCGCCTACGACTTTGTGCTCTTCTGGTCGCTTGGTTAATCGAATGTACACCAAAGTTGGTATGGCGTAACATGCCTGTATGACGAACTTAAATGACAAGTCATAACATGAAAGTCATGACACGCATGTCATGTACAGCATGACTTACGTGCCACGCTCATGGGGCGCTGGCGGCCGTTTCGCTAGCTTGATCTACCTCGAAATTATTATTGCGCGACGTGACTGTGTGACGAACATAAATAACACGAGTTAACATGAAAACCATGACACGCATGTCATGTACAGCGTGACTTACGTGCCACGCTCATGGGGCGCTGGCGGCCGTTTCGCTAGCTTGATCTACCCCGAAATTGGTATTGCGCGTCATGACTGTGTGACGAACATAAATAACACAAGGTAACATGAAAACCATGACACGCATGTCATGTACAGCGTGACTTACGTGCCACGCTCACCGGGCGCTGGCGGCCGTTTTGCTAGCTTGATCTACCCCGAAATTGGTATTGCGCGTCATGACTGTGTGACGAACATAAATAACACGAGTTAACATGAAAACCATGACACGCATGTCATGTACAGCGTGACTTACGTGCCACGCTCATGGGGCGCTGGCGGCCGTTTCGCTAGCTTGATCTACACCGAAATTGGGATTGCGCGTCGTGACTGTGTGACGAACATAAATAACTCGAGGTAACATGAAAACCATGACACGCATGTCATGTACAGCATGACTTACGTGCCACGCTCATGGGGCGCTGGCGGCCGTTTCGCTAGCTTGATCTACCCCGAAATTGGTATTGCGCGACATGACTGTGTGACGAACATAAATAACACGAGTTAACATGAAAACCATGACACGCATGTCATGTACAGCATGACTTACGTGCCACGCTCATGGGGCGCTGGCGGCCGTTTCGGTAGCTTGATCTACACCGAAATTGGTATTGCGCGACGTGACTGTGTGACGAACATAAATAACGCGAGTTAACATGAAAACCATGACACGCATGTCATGTACAGCATGACTTACGTGCCACGCTCATGGGGCGCTGGCGGCCGTTTCGCTAGCTTGATCTACACCGAAATTGGTATTGCGCGTCATGTCTGTGTGACGAACATAAATAACACGAGTTAACATGAAAACCATGACACGCATGTCATGTACAGCATGACTTACGTGCCACGTTCATGGGGCGCTGGCAGCCGTTTCGATAGCTTCATCTACCCCGAAATTGGTATTGCGCGACGTGACTCTGTGACGAACATAAATAACACGAGTTAACATGAAAATCATGACACGCATGTCATGTACAGCATGACTTACGTGCCACGCTCATGGTGCGCTGGCGGCCGTTTCACTAGCTCGATATACACCGAAATTCGTATCTTGAGACGTGACTGTCTGACGAACATAAATAACACGAGTTAACATGAAAGTCATGACACACATGTCATGTACAGCATGACTTACGTGCCAGGCTCATGGTGCGCTGGAGGCCGTTTCGCTAGTCTACCCCGAAGTTGGTATTGCGCGACGTTACTGTGTGACGAACATAAATAATATGAGTTAACATGAAAACCATGACACGCATTTTGCTAAACGACATACAAGACGATGTATGCAGCTCTTTGCTGGCTGCTTCGCATTACATCGATTCCCACAATGCGTGGGATCTGCCGTCTTTTTTTGTTTGTGTGAGCTGCTGCTCGTAAGTGTATTGTGTATTTTTCGCTTTTATGCGCCGTAGCCTCCACAAATTGTTCTGAAATTGCGAACAGACGCTTCAGCAAATACTCAGTAGGATAACTTTCTGCAAGAATGTTACGAGATATAGATAGGAATATGAAATAAGTTGGTTTAAAAAGAAAAAAAAATACATGGCCATTCTCTCCGTCATAGCAATCGGTATAACACGAAAATGAAAAGTGTCTTCACAGAGGCAGTTCAGCGTTTATTGTGCATTGTTTCCCCGCAAGGGCGAAGCAATGAATTCGATAGGAACAAATTGGAATGTCACGAAAAGAGCGGCAAGCAGCTAAAAAAAACTTGCAGCGTGCTGCTCAAGCACAAAGGAGGCACGAAAAGAACACAAACAGGACGACCGCGAACTAACAACTGTCACAGTTGTTACTTCTTTGTGTGTGAGCAGCAGGCTCCTTTAGCGAACGCGGCCGCTGCTGCGAGCGAAGTTACCTCCGTGTACTCGGTAACTTCAACGTAAAGTTGCAGTGAAAGCACTAGACGTACAAACCGCCCCCATCACGAGATAAGCGCGCGCGCACGGGTGACCATGCCCTGTAGGGCAAAGTACAGGTGGGGGCGCGTGGGCATCGCAACGAGCGGGGCGACGACCTTCAAAGCGCACCCTTCGCGCCACCTTACTGGTGATAACAAAAACAAGTGCCTCGAGCTCTGCGTACAGCCAGCGGTAAATGGTGTATATAAACAGTTCGCCGTTAGTATGCCGAGGAACGTAGCCATTGTGGCCGAGTTGTTTCGCGCTGCGGACCGAGGAGACGTGGCTTCGATTCCCGACGATGGAGCTTTTCCTTCTTATTTTTTCTTTGTCATCTGTTAGTGTACATTTTGCAGCGTCATATCCGTGACGGAAATACGTCAGTGAAGCCTTGATGGGCTCCGGCATAAAACACTTACGTGTTAAAATGATTCCTTATTGTTCACGCCACTGCGAACATAAGCTAGCAGCGCTGCCCCACGACATCGTCTCCCTACTCTTCCATTACCCCCTCCCCCCGCCTACCCCAGCCCACCTCAAAAGAGACGGGAGTTACTTAGAAGAGTTACTGAACACAAGAAGGGGCGAGTAATGTGCCCGATTTCATCACATTCTGTGATAGACTCGGCCATGGCTTTGTATGGAACTTTGCAAATGTATGGGCAGCATACGTAACAGAAAGACTGAAAAAAGAACTACATGAAGCTTTTTGCATGAGGAAATTCGGCCAGGACTGTGCGCAAGAGAAACCTTCTCTTCTGATCACTAATAAAGATCTTGAATCGTTAAACGAGTCACTGAAGAAGCCAAGCTCGCCGTGTGTTGATTCTCTCTGAATGCTTTATTGCACGTCTGTTTGTTTCCATTTACACGTGCGATGGCGAAAAGTGAGTTTTTCTCACAAGTTGGTTGGTTGTGAGTCCATTGTTCGTGAGGTGCCCTCCACCTGTGCTCGCCTCTTTTTCACATTTGTGAAAACATCACACATTAGCCTGAGCACAGACAAGTCGTTTCCGCAAGCACTTCGAAGTCGCGCCTTTCCAACTTCCTTATGAAGCTGCACGGACGACTACAGCCCAATTAACAAAGTGTCGTCATGTGCTGCGAACAGCGATGACTCTATGCATGTGCTCTGCTTCTTTCTTTCTTTCTTTCTTTCTTTCTTTCTTTCTTTCTTTCTTTCTTTCTTTCTTTCTTTCTTTCTTTCTTTCTTTCTTTCTTTCTTTCTTTCTTTCTTTCTTTCTTTCTTTCGTTCTTTCTTTCTTTCTTTCTCAAGTCCGTTCCTGCACCCCACTGTGCAGGGCAGCAAACCGTATACTTATTCTCGTTGACCTTCCCATGTTTCCTTTGTTTTATTGCGATACCAACTATACGGCCACTACAGGCGCACTTTTGCCGTCGCTGAGATGTTCCGTTTAAAGTCCAAATCGACAACATCGCCCCGCGTGTCGTATGCTCTGCGAGTGAAAGAGTGCGGGGGCTGGCAACGATCGTTGCTCAAGCAGAGAGGAAACGCCCCGGCCGTCTTTCGTCGTGTGAAAGGCGCATGGAGATAGTAGTCGAAAGGTGGAAGGGGGTGGGGCTGCGCGGCTTTGTCAGAAAATGTGCCCCTTGACCGATCGGTCGTGGTCGCCTGCGGTCACGCGTACCGCATCCCGTATCTTTCAATGCAATCAAAAGAAGACTGAGAGCTTCGTACGTGTTTTGCGCTCATCGCAAGGTTTGCGTTGATGCCGTAGACAGCAGGAAGGCGACTTCGCTCGCTGCATCGGCCGCGTTTCCTAAAGGAGTAAGTTGCTAGCCTTACTTCGTATAACATTCCAATTTTTAGATGCGAAGCAGCTTTTGCGCTGGGCTTTGTCTGTAGTTCCATTGGCGACCGTCCGCTTTCTGAAACCTATCATAGCCATCTGTAACATATTGAGCGCGCGCTCGCGCCAAGGAGAAGTCTTCTTAGTCTTGTTCTTCGGCCGCCTTCGTGATGATACGTGCAGAGCACTTTGGGGGCCCGGGCTGCCGTATGCTGTCCTAGCTTGGCGTAACGCAGACAAAACCACGTGTGCTGGCACGCCATAGCACGTTCGGGCCTGTGTAAGGGGCTGGGTAAGGCGCTTTGGCCTCTCCCCCTTACACTTTCTCAGCAATCACGTGATGGCGTCGGGGAACGAGATTCTGCAGACGCGCGATGAATCCGCGTGGCGTGCTCTAACAAGAGTTCGGGACGAGTAACTGCAGTATACAGTGAATTCATGGTGTGCTCCACATGCAAGGACGCGTTAACATCGGGCAAGGTGCCCGTGATCAACGGAACTTTAAGTCGACCAATGCGCTCCTTCGCATCCCCACATGGTTCCCTTTAGTGGGAGATGGTGGAATTCTTTTGTTCTTGCATTCATTGCTTCGCCCTTTTGGCTAAACTGTGACAAATCTCCCTCTCTCTACTTTCCACATAAGTAGCGGCATACGGGTCACCGTTGGGCAGACTTGAAAAGGATCCAGAGCACAAGATAAAAGCAGCCAAAATAGTCACGCCACTTAATCTTAATAAAAATTCTTCGGTTAATTTTGACCCCAACAATTTTTATTAAACCTTTTATTATTAAACAATAAATATCGCTCAAGTAAGCAAAAACCGAATAACGTGCACAATTTTCTTCCCTGTTTCTTGGTGTTCAAGCCGCAGGCATGTTGCAGATAAATAGATAAATAAATAAATAAATTGTGAATTCAGTGCGCCTGCACATAGCTTTTCTAGAAAATAGATTTCTTACCGGAGTAGTTTTGGCAAAAGAACCCCCGGGTGGTCGAAAATTCCACAGCCCTCGACTACGGCGCCCCTCATAATCATATTAGGTTTTTGGACGTAAAACCCCAACAGTTATGATATGTAGTATATATATCACTATAGTTAGGTAGAAATTGTTTCGTATTGCACTGTATTTTTTTTTCAGTCGCTTCTTTCCCGTAAATCTGAGGACTGGAGCCACCTTCTCTAAAACATTGCAACCATCAAGGACAAGCTTTTCCACCAAATATTAGCTGACATTATATAGCCAGAAAAATCATTCTTGTACTAACAGACTGCACATGTAATCAAGAAGCACACGTTGTTGGGCTAGTCGGTTCATGATCTTTCAGAAGCCACGGATGTGGCTATTTCACGCAAAGAAATCACAAGGAAAGGGTTAAGGGGAGAGCTCCCCTTAACCCTTCTCTTGTGATATCTTTACGCGAAATAGCCCCATCCGTGGCTTCTGAAAGACTGAACATGTTTGCTTAATTTCTTTTTAACTCTAACTGCACTTTGTATAATCTGAAGAAACCGAACTCACTGCATTCGTTTGATGTCTGCGTTTTATTTATTATAACCACATCTCTCTTGAATTATATTTGGCCTTGAGGGTATTAAAGATAATTAAATAAAAAATATATCTAATGTAGCCAATCGGGCACAAAGTAGCCACCAATGGCCACCTTGAGAAACGAATGGCATCATTAAACCATTTCGCAGAGTTATCTCGACTTTTCGGATAGTCGGTAGTCTGTTATATGAATCCTACGTTTTATTTATAAGTTTTTTTTTTGGTCTTTCAAAAATCCTAGTTTCTTTACGAGTTGCTAATTTGCACGTTTAACTTCTACGCTCCCACGTGGCCAGCAAGAAGGCCGAATATCAGAATAAATAAAGTAAAAAAACATTCTTTTTATTCCAGGCACCTGAACGGTGCTGATTTAATTACGATGAGCCTTAAACAACACATACAATAACTGTCGGTACCATTGCAGTGGTCGACGTGCCACTTGCACTTATACTCAAGAAATCAAGAATAGAAGCAAAACCTTGATGCAGTGGATCCTTTTGAAATTTCGTTCAGTTTGTTGGAAGTGCAAATCGCCTTTTCGAATTATAATGTGCTGTAATAGTGTGGTCTAAATAGCGTCTATTTTTCAAAAACTGGGTGGTTACTAAGATATCACTCATGCGTCATATATATCTGCCTGCCTGCGCACGCCCAAGCGTATATCTACTCAGCATGCGCTGCTAACTTTTTCTTGTTTGCTGAAGTTAGTCAACAGGCGTAAGGTAGGCGACATAAGAAGGTAGAATATGGAGATAACTGAACATGCTCTAAAGAACGGACGAAGCCCTAAAGTTGTCAAGATAAAACCAGGCACAGGCACAGACCAGATGTATGCCCTAAGAGACAAGGAAGGGAACGTCATTACCAATAAGGATAAGATAGTTAAAGTAGCTGAGAAGTTCTACAGACATCTGTACAGTACCCGGGACAACCAAGACGATAATGTAAGGAGCAGTAATAGCCCAGGGGGAATCTTACGTCCCAGCAGTATTGACAGGAGAAGTAAAGAAAGCCTTGGAGGAAATGCTAAGGGGCAAATCCGCTGGTGAGGATGAGGTTACATCAGTTTGTTAAAAGAGAGGGGATAAATTATGCTAGTAAAACTGGCCACCCTGTGTACGAAATACCTCTTGACGGTGAGGGTACCGGATTAATGGAAGAATGCTAACATGATTTTAGTCGGAAAGAAACGGGACGTGAAGGTCTTGAAAAATTACAGGCCGATCAGGTTTCTGTCCATAGTCTACAAGGCCTTTACAAAAGGTAACAGCTAACAGAATTAGGACCACCTTAGGATTCAATCAACCAAAGGACCAAGCAGGATTTCGTACAGGCTGCTCGACAATACACCGTGCTCACGCTGTCAGTCAGGTGATTGAGAAATGCGCGGATTATAACTAACCCCGATATATAGCCTTGATAGATTACGAGAAAGCATTTGATTTGGTCGAAATCTCAGCAGTCATGCAGGCACTACGGAATCAAGGTGTCGACGAACCATATATAAACATACTGCAAAAATTTTCAGCAGCGGCTCCACAGACAGTATAGTCCTCCATGAAGCAAGCGACGAATTTCCAATAAAGAAGGATTTAAGGCAGAGAGACACGATCTCCGTAATGGGGTTCACCGCATGCTTACAGGAGGTTTTCAGGACCCTATAGATTGGGAACAGTTAGGGATACGAGCTAATGGAGAGTAGCTTAGTAATCTGCGATCCTGATGACATTGCCTTTATGAGTAACTCAGGGGACGAAGTACAAATCATGATTACTGTATTGGACATGAAAGCAGAACGGTAGGTCTGAAAGTTAATATGCAGAAAACTAATGTAATCTGTAACAGTCTCGGAAGAGAACAACTCGTTACCGGTACTTACCGACGGAGCAGATACCTGGAGGCTTACGAATAATGTTCAACTTAAATTGAGGACAATGCAGCAAATGATAGCGTAACCTTAAGGGACAAGAAGAGAGCAGAGTGGGCCAAAGAAGAAACAGGTGTTAAAGACATGTTAGTGGAAATCAAGAAGAAATGGGCATGGGCAGGGCATGTAGCACGTAGAATAGGTAGCCGCTGGCCATTAAGGGTTACAGACTGGATTCCAAGAGAAGGTAAGCGCGCGAGGAGAAGGCAGAAAGTTAAGTGGGCCGAGGAGATTAAAACGTTTGCCGGTATAACGGGGCCGCAACAAGCACATGACCGGGTTGATTGGCGGAACATGGGAGAGGCCTTTGCCCTGCAGTGGGCACAGTCAGCCTGATGATGACGGTGTTTGAAGTTTAAAACCAAACTCCAATTTTAATACTTCTTGCCCATGAAAACCTTACAATTTCGAATCCTTGGTCTGCACAGAATTACTTTGCGCCTGTCGATTACAACGCATTTCACGAATTGCAGCTTGCAAGTCATCCTACGCAAAGCCAAACACTTCGAACTTCATCAGTTCACCTGTGGGTGCTGTATGCGTTGCGAATATTTGCTTGAACCTTGTCTGAATGTCACACGTTCCCACACAAAGCTTCTAGTTTGAGCATTTTCATCTTTTCGTTCAAACTTGAAAGGGCCGAGCACAAAGGACGATGTCTTAGCCTCAATATGCTTATTAAAGTTACGGTAATACGGCAATGCAGTAAAGCGGTTTCGTCTCACCGGTTGTAATTCACCTCAGACGTAGTGTTTTGCACGAAATCAATTGAAAATACGTGAGGCGGGTGAGGCCTTAGACTGTGTGGGTGAAGTTTACTCAAGAAAGCGCGGAAACCATAGAGTGAACTAGACTTCGATAAGCAGGCTCAAAAACAAACAAACAAACAAACAAACAAACAAACAAACAAACAACGTAAACCGCTTGTTCTCATAACCTCACCAGGATTTGTGAGCTTGCCTGAATATCAATCCCTGAGCCTTGCACAATTTGTAAGCGGTAAGCATTCAGACACCCACCTGAAAGAACAGATTATATTGAATGTTGGTCCGTGAAGCTGCTGACACAGCCTACACGCATGCTGCGTGGGTTGTGCGGAATAGCTGCTCCTTCAAAGTGCGCGCTTCGAAGAAGCTCTCTCAGTAAGTTGCGAGTTGTGAAATGTGTTATTCCAGAACTAACCTGTTCAAGAAAGGTTTCAAAGGACCGCGTCATACCAATACTTGCATGCCGGATGTCACGCTTGCGGGAGCAAATTGAAGGCATTCGCAAGGTCGAGCTGCCAGCCTTTGTTTAGAATAACAGAGAGCTGAGCTAGTTGGTAAGTATTCATTCTAAAAAGACAGGGCGTGCAAACAAGGACACAAGAAAGAAGTCAGGACACCACAAACGCCGACTAACAACTGAAGAGACGCACAACGGCTGAAAAGAAAGAAGGCACGAAAACTTATCTGCGCATGCCCATGTAACAGGCGAACCTATCAATCCGGCACGCGTGGCGGTCTACGTTGAAGATAACTGTTAAGGCATTTGATTTCATCTTTATGCAAGTTAATCGACGGTTGGCTCACGCATGCGTTACCACTATTCTCGATATGCCATGCTTCTATCATCAGGCGCGTTTCTTCATTTCTATGACGGTACAACACTGCGCATTCATCGAATTTTGGCGTGCACTTACAATCTCGACAATGTAAAGATAGATTAGAAGGTGAGCCTCCTGTTAGCGATCTCTTATGTTCTAATAACCTCTGGTTGATGCATCGGCCCGTCTGTCCTACGTAGAAGCGGCCGCAGCTGAAAGGGATCTTATACACCACACTCGTACGGCAATCAGTGAATTTGTTGGTGTGTTTTACGAAACAAATATCGGTCCGCTTCTTGTCTTTTACTCGCTCATTCTTCCTCTGCACAGCGGCGCAAATCTTACCTAGCTTATTGGCAGCCGTGAAAACAACATTAACGCCGTATCTACTTCCTACTTTCTTTAGCCTGTGAGACACGCAATGAATGTACGGTATACCTACGACACGTTTCTTCTTATCGCTTTCTGCAACCATGCTCGGACTTAACACAATAGACTTCTTTAAACGTTCAGCGACCGTGGCCACTGCATCACGAGGATACCCTACATCTAAAAGACGCTTAACCTGTGCGTTAAAGCTATCACTCATTTTGTGCTCACACGACTTGGTGAGGGCTGATTTAAGGCAAGACATGGCGATACCGTTTTTTACAACCTTCGAGTGCTTCGACGAAAAGTTTAACAGCGGTTTCGAAGATCTAGGAGAATACTGCCAGCACACGTGGTTCTTCTGGAACGTTAAAGAAATGTCAAGAAATTGTATTCCATTCTTCTGAGGCACCTCTTTAGTAAATCTCAGCCCACCTCCATTAATTTCAAATTTTTCGCTCACGGAAGTTTCAGGTAATCCAAACACTCGTGGAAACAGCTTGTGCTCGTTTTCTAAGCGGGACACGCACATTTGAGAGCCGATAATTTGATACCGCGTGTGCCTATATTTGGTAACGCTGCTCCCTTTCAGCTGCGGCCGCTTCTACGTAGGACAGACGGGCCGATGCATCAACCAGAGGTTATTAGAACATAAGAGATCGCTAACAGGAGGCTCACCTTCTAATCTATCTTTACATTGTCGAGATTGTAAGTGCACGCCAAAATTCGATGAATGCGCAGTGTTGTACCGTCATAGAAATGAAGAAACGCGCCTGATGATAGAAGCATGGCATATCGAGAATAGTGGTAACGCATGCGTGAGCCAACCGTCGATTAACTTGCATAAAGATGAAATCAAATGCCTTAACAGTTATCTTCAACGTAGACCGCCACGCGTGCCGGATTGATAGGTTCGCCTGTTACATGGGCATGCGCAGATAAGTTTTCGTGCCTTCTTTCTTTTCAGCCGTTGTGCGTCTCTTCAGTTGTTAGTCGGCGTTTGTGGTGTCCTGACTTCTTTCTTGTGTCCTTGTTTGCACGCCCTGTCTTTTTAGAACAGCCTTTGTTGTCGGATGGTAAGCATCTCCGCTCCACTGCTCCAAAAATAGCCGCTAATATAACCAATATGACTACTACTGTCCCTGTTTGAGTGAAAGCTTTATCTCGATCTTTGAAACTGACCTGAAATTTCTTCATCCGGCTAAGTAACTCACGCCTAAAGACCCGATCTTCAAAACTTTCCGAAGTTTCAGGTAATCCAAACACTCGTGGAAACAGCTTGTGCTCGTTTTCTAAGCGGGACACGCACATTTGAGAGCCGATAATTTGATACCGCGTGTGCCTATATTTGGTAACGCTGCTTGAAAATGCAAGGTGATTAAGCATTAGATAGAAGTAATGGTCTTAACCACGAATCCTTAAAGAAATCGAAGCTGCTTCCTACAGGCTAGCACTGCGTACCTCTCCATTGACACCAAACTCTTCGTGCCACGACAACGCATTTTACAGTACTGTTAATACGTATGAGCCATTTTTTATAGCATTGCCGAAGCTGTGACAAGTGATGTGGCGCGTTACAGCTTAGTGTGACTCTCCAGATAGAATATGTTCTCGCAATTCAGTGTAACAGGCTGACATTAGTCATTAAATGCTTTTGTTCTTTGTGCGTTTAGGAACGTTGGAACCGCACGTGATGCCCAGGCCGCTATTTCTTTCTTACGAAATCAATGCGTAGCAACAAAACGCCTGCCTAAATCAAACTGGCCAACAATGGAGAACCGTACGTAGCAAATATTCACCGGCTCCAACAAACATATAAACAAACGCTCTAATATAGCTTCAAACGCATGTCCATCACTGTTCCGAATATTTATTAAGAAAGATAAAGCTTATATCACTAGCCATAACTGTCTGGAAGGAGCATACAAGGAGTGTTAAGGTTGAAAAGATTAGGACACGAAATGCACCCCATTTTCAGGGCAAGGATTGCAGTAGTGAAGGACCAGTTGCAGAAATATTCCAAGAACCATTGACTGAAGTAACGTTTCTAGTTCTCCTTTACATCGCTTCCAGCGCAAGAGACAGTTTTAAAGGTCCTCGCTACCACCGTTAACAGTTTGCCTTTTTAATTAGACGGTGACACACTAGAAACTTGAAGGTAAGAATTCGTTAATTTATTAAGCATTGATACCCGGCTGATTAACGACATTCGTTGACTTAGAATGGTCAGCTTACTGGGCAAATCAGAGCTTCACGACAGTATTATTCGAGCCGACGTACGCGCGGGTCACGATAATCAAATCACACTTCCACGAGGTTCTTTTCTTGCGCGCTTTCGTGTTCTGCGCACACATACTCTTAGCGCTGCTTCCATTGACAACTATTGTTGCAATGTATGTTGAAGAAATATATATTGACTAGGAACTTCTCGAGAAAGTTGTCCGGCAGACGGAACTTATTTCATTAACATGCTCATCGTTGCTTTAATGTATGGTCCTTAGAAAAGAACCGATAGGATACCCGTAGCTTTTATTTTGATTAGATAGAGTCGTACCTACGCTTACACGAGAATATAACGAGCGCGGATCTCATCGATGCGCTCACAATGGTGCTCGTGGCTGCAGCTCCCAGAGAAAAATCCCATGAATTGTTTGACGTACACCAAGTTTGCGGGGCTCCTGTGGAAGTTAGTTCATGTGGCAGAGCGAACGTCCCGGAAAGGCCAAGTTTCTGCGGTTGAGAAGGAAAAAAATAAACATCAAATTCCCTCTCCTCTCACCGATCCCTATATAGTGAGTGTTCTTTGAGTCCTTAGATATTTAACAACTGCGTGTTTCGCTTGAATTTGTCTATGCTCTGCTTTTGATCCTTCTTCTTGAGCGCAGAACGTATAGCCCAGACTAATTCTACCACGGCTAGTCTCCCGTTCAGATATACAGTATTTCGACACAGGGCGATAGCATCGCATGAATGTTGAAGCTATGCCGTGAATGATTAGCTCAGTTCAGCTGCAGTCAGAATTGTCTCTGCTTTTTGATCCTTCTCTGAGCGCAGAACGTATAGCCCAGACTAATTCTACCACGGCTAGTCTCCCGTTCAGATATACAGTATTTCGACACAGGGCGATAGCATCGCATGAATGTTGAAGCTATGCCGTGAATGATTAGCTCAGTTCAGCTGCAGTCATCATAATTGCAAATGTTAGTCGATTACGCTTGTCGATCGTTTGCAGATGGCTTGTTGTAGTGACTAAAATAATTGAAACGTTGGTTTCAAGTAGATGAGCTAATTGCTATTCAATGTAGAACTTGGTTGAAGTGCAACACTTATAAACAGAAAAGCATCCAACTTCTAAGATACGCTGCAGTGTTTTTCTCGAAGTCAAGGAGTTTAGCATTGTTATACGTACCAGAGGGAAGTATAACGCTCTTGTTTTTCACGCGTGGTCACATTTTTTTTTAGGCGCAGTATGCAAGATTTGGAGAAAAAGATAAGTACGTTTTCATACGAAGGCACTATTACGTTAAAGGATAATAAAGAACATCGAAAGAAATAAAACAGTGAAAAAAGAAACTGCGGACATTTTGGCAGCAAGCACTAAACTGAAATCAAATTTTCGTGCAAAACGTACGCTGCTCACAAGCCTTGTACTGCCAGTAGAAAAGTAAAAACTTTGATCTTTCTGAGATAAAAACAAAGTTATGCTTTCCAAGTTGGCACGCACGTAAAAAAGAAAGTTTGATGTGTTGCTTTCAGAACATATCAGCTGGCCGTCATACGATACCCATGAGACAGTAACCGACCCCGTCGACCTTACACAAGCACGCTTTTATTCCCGATAATTGTAAGCGTTTTGTCAAAATTGCGAACAACCAGCCTGCTCCGCAAACATTTCGCATTAACAACCATCCCCACAATGCCTGGGAGTATCATAATTTATTTGTCAACAGTGCCTATTTATCACACCACATTCGCGTGCGGTTGAACAAGGATGGTGGGTTTATACAAATAGTTGTGTTGGTGCTTGTGCTTAGAGACCGCATGTACTGCAGAAATCGTTTATAAAAAGTATTTGTGCATGCTTCATAACCGCATGTCTTTGGTTTGACCTGAGACTTTCGTGTCACGCGTCTGCATGTTCCGTGTCCGTGTGCTGAACTTACTGGGACTTTTAGTGTTGTTGTGTGATTGGAAGTAGGAACGAGGAGAAGGAATAAAATAGACGGAAAGACAGATAGGGTTAGCCAGTTCTCTGACCAGCTGGCTACCCTGTGCCGGGGAATGGGGTAAGAGGGATAAACGATTACAGAAAAGAGATGTTACAACTTCATGCTTATCTTTATGTTCCTAAGACTAGAACGTACAGCTGTGTCCGTAACATACACACGATGATTTCAACTTCCATAAAATATAATTTAGTCGATGGCTTTCCCTGTTTCAAATTTTCTATGAAAAGGAGTACCCGGCCTCATGTGAAAGCGACAAGAGCTCCGAAAAATATGATAAAGAAAAAAAAAACGAAATACTGGTCTAAGTGGCACGGGTAAATTGGGTCTAATATTTACGACATCGAAGCTCAAGACAGTCGCAAAAGTCACAAGTACGAAGTGTGCGAGGTTGCATGAGGTGAGCGTCAGATGGCGTCACATCTGTGTTCACAAGCGGAGCGGTCTGGCGGCGGCAAACTTGAATCAACCGCCAGGAGCCGTAATGAGTCGGCACTCGCTCGGGGGCCATTGATTAAGTCTAGCCGTCTATGCTTGTATTTGCGTTGCACTTAGACAGTCCATAGGCTACGATTATTGAGCGAGTCGCGTGTCGCTACTGTGCTAGGCTTCGCTCAAGAGACAAGGACAGGACGCGCAATAGAAATGTGTAGGTTCGGCCCCTGACACCGCGTTATTTTTTCTTCCGGTTTAATTCGTTTCCGTTTACATTATAATTACTACCATGCAGTTGAAGACTACAAATGACGTCCTCTATGTTATCCATGGCTCCATTGTCTGAATGCTTCATCAGGTTGTGTCTAAGAAAGAAACGAGCCCCGCCATCCATTTCCCTTCCTTCGTTCTTTCAAGCGAAGGTCTCGTCTCGGCCGACTTCATGTGCTTAGGTAATATGCGAGAATTTATTGATCAACTGCCAGCTCTTAAAAAGATCACGTGCTACGTGACTCGAGCTGCTGAAAAAAAGCGTTCGACACTCGCCGCCATGGCTACGAGTGACGCTGGCTAACACTCCCCAGTATTACACGCGCAACAATACCCGATAAAGTTTGAAGGGGAACGACAGCCACCATATCTCAATCGGTAGAGCGTGATTCGACGGTTGTGCATTCGGTATCCACCTACGCCATGTTTCTTTGCGTCCTCTACCTTTAATGTCGTAATTACTACGCTTCAGCTAAAACTTCTAATAATGTCCGCTACGCTTTTCTTGGCTTCATTGAATGTTGGCGTCATTAGGTTGTGCCTGACAAAGAAAACAAGCCCTTGATCCAATCCCCTAATTTAGTTCTAACGAGGTGACGTACGCGGAGACACATAGGGGGAGTGCTCTCGTACATATGCGTCCTGCAATGAAGTTCGTCTTCGCCGCTTATAGGGATCCCAGCACACTTAGCTACCGACGTATGTAATATCTAAGGACTATATGTTAATTTATTATTTTAAGCAGCCTGTGTTGAAATGTGTCTGCACGCAGGTCTTTCAGGTACCCAGCGGTAAGTGTGTCCGGGGAACTTTAGTACTGTGATACACCTGGCGCTTAAATTGGGCTTTCAGACCGAGACCAAAAATGCACGCCTCAGAATCGCTGGCATAAGCGCGATAAAAGGTGTCACTCGCGCGATAGTATTACATTTCTGCGAGATCAAATTGAGGCTAAATTAGAGCACAAGTTTATTGGGCGATACGCTGTCGGTCGTAATCATGAATTGATATGCTGCTCGGATATGATGATTATGAAGCTGAAATGAGATGTGACTCCACATCCGTTGAAGAACAGATGATGAGCGTGAGGTCATCAAGTGAGACTTTAGGCAACTTCGGTATAGCGCACTAATTGAAATTACAGGTGTTGTGATTTGGTGACGGGAACCAACTGCTACGGTGGTGCAGAATACAGCCCTGAACAGCAGAAGATATGGAGCAGAAGATATTCAAGCAACAGTATACAGCAAGCAGAAGATATGCCCCAGTACCGCGTTCACAGCGCATGCGCACTGGACCGACCACCACCACGACGACGTTCTCATCGTTATCCTTCTTTGTACTTGCGTTTAAGCAAGCTAGAGCGAAATACGGAGGAGGGTTTCATTGCGGATGTTTACAGCGAGACGTAGAGGTAAGTTAAATGAGGCGCGTTTCCTGCAACTCACCCCTATTGTAGAATATATTTTAGTCTCAGATCCCCGCCATCTTGTTTCGAGGAAAACGAAAACACCGATCTGTTGTGCCACGAACACGACACCCTTCATAACAAGTCACGCTTGTTGTACAAACACGACACCATATTTACCCCCAGTCTCCAAGTTTAGGCTGCTTAAGAGAAATAGCTGCTAGCGTGCCTTGCGGAAGTAATGGTTTTACGAAACTTGTTGTAGAATTACACTGTTTTTCCTGCCAAACTTCCTGGGTACACGTGCGCGTTGAAATATATTGCTTCACGCATTGCTTTACCCGTATCAACACTGCGTGTTCTAAAGAACAGAAAGAATGATTCACGCGTGCGTGCAAAACCAATTTGCTTCGCCACAATGGTTTCGTATTTTCCGCCTCTTAGAGGTATACATGAGATGAAACGTGTGCGTTCGCAAATATGAAAGTGCACAAAAAAAGAATAACATAACGCGTACGTTGATCAAGCGATTTCAGTAGGTCTTAATCGACAAACATCAAAGACTTGTGTGGGCCAAGTCTTGTGTACGATACAAATTAAACTTTGCGAGATATATAGTTGTTTCTGTTATTTGTGTGTCCTATTTTTTAGGTACTTGGGGGAAATGGAAGTCCTGTCCTCTCAAGCATACATTGATTCGACATGCACGTGAGATTTTATGTTACGCGAAAGATATAAGCGTGCCTGAACGATGAGCTCCAGATTTATGAGACTGAATCCTCAAAGAATTGAAGTCGTAAGCTTTTTTTTCAGTTTTTCATATGTCTACTTTTGTTTTATTTTTCATTCGTTGCAAGCAAATGCATGCAGCTTGCACCGGGGCTGTTAAAGGTCCAATTTCTTCGTAGCAATAGGTCGGCAAAAAATGTGGATCTCAGACTCACTCATGAAATATATTTTGCCCTTAGAGCTCACTCGGACTCAGACTCACGAAAATTTTCCTCAACCGGACTCACTCGGACTCAGACTCAATGAAAATTTTCACAGCCCGACTCACTCGGACTCAAACTCACCAAAATATTGCTCACTCAGACTCACTCAGACTCACGGCTCTGTCTGAGTCTGAGTTAGTCTGAGTGAGTCGACTCATGAGTCTGTTATCGTATAATTGGTTTTATCGACTATGGTGTCAATGCTCTTTCACGCCAATATCTTGCGTAATTGGTGCTATGCTTGGCGCCTTCTGATCTCGTACCTTCAAATATGAGTTATCAGTGGCTGCAGTACAGTAAGGATATTTTTATTGAAAGGGATGACTCAGACGGAATATTTTTATCAAAAACTTCCTGTGAAAGAGATTTCGGGGGCTCGTCATGGCACTCCTCCCCCACCTCTTTAACTCACGCCTCTAATCCATAAATATTGAGTTGGCGTATGAACTCTAGGGCTTTGAAGTATGCGTGAATCGACGGGACTATAAGCGTGAGCCGACATAAGGTTGATAGTAATGCTGAAATGGTGTAACTAGAACGATAGGTCGGCAAAAAGGTGTGGAGCTCGCTCAGACTCACTCAAGAAATATATTTTATGATTAGAGCTCACTCGTACTCAGACTCATCAAAGTTTTGCTCAACCAGACTCACTCGGACTCAGACTCACTAAAAATTTTCTCAACCGGACTCACTCGGACTCAAGCTCACAAAAATATTACTCACCCGGATTCACTCAGACTCAGACTCACGGCTCGATCTGAGTCTGAGTGAGTAGACTCATGAGTGAGTTTGCCGACCTATGTTCAAGCAGGAACTTAGATCCCGCTGTGGCGTGATAGTGAGCCCTGAAGGGACTTCCCTGCAGGAGTCACGAAATATGACGAATAAAATGCTTCGCACGCACACATTGAATATGCAGAAGCATACGGAATATACACGACATTCAACAAACTAACGCACCTAGTCGAGACCGATGTGACAGTGCACGCATTTCTGTACGAACCTTTTATACTTCCTTTGCGTTCGTTTTGCAAGTGCTCGGTCATGGAGCGAGAGCTATTGGTTCGGCTCGACCCATATTACGAATCAATAAGCCGGCTTTGTTGCTGAACACTAATGGGGCATCGCCAATGATGCTTGTTCTTTATTTATTTATTTTTTCTATAACTTAAATAAACTGTCAAGACTGTCCATTCGTCGCGAAGGACAGCTATTACAAGACCCGCAACTTATTCTTTTTTTCACATATCCTTCTGCTCACATTCTTCTAGAGCCTTTTGTCCCCCCCACCCGCTCTGCCTTCAGAATAGTAAGTAGGTGAATATACGCTGGCTGAAAATTCTGCTTTTGATAACGAGCTTTCTCTTTCTGTCTGTATTTTATGGTTATGTGCTGTAGTTCTGCTCAAAGTGCACCCGAAACCTCCAATCTAGGAACTTCGTTTGAGTGCGCCTGAGCTTCCATTCTTTCCACTAAGAGTTTAGGCGAAACTTTCGGACAAGGCTTCAATCAATGCACGTCTTATCATACTCATTATCATTGTCCATTATCATTGTCACTATCTTCATTGTCATCATCAGTAACCACCACCAGCCTAATCACGTAAACCGCAGGATAGGTCCGGCGACAGGTGATTGAATTCGCCTTATGATTCAAAATATTTTGATTTCATTGCACATACCGAGCATCGCTCGGAACACTGTTTCCCAAATAAACGTTTATTTCTCTCTCTCTCATTGCACATGCACTCATTGGTTTGTCGTTCTCTTTTGCACTTACGTTTCCATGATGCCGATCATCTAACCCTAGTCACGCAATTAGTTTCTGTCGATTTTTCAAGAGCTGTTGTTTGAATTGGCTATTTCAATAGCCAGATTTCTTCACGAGTTTTACGAAACCATCACATAAATACCAATACTTGTATAACGCTTGACAGACTAAAAGCAGCTTTAAATATCTGCTGGGGTTTTACGTGCCAAAATCACGCTATGACTATCACGCTATGATCACGCTATAAGGGCTCCGAAAGCTTTGACCATCTGGGGCTCTGTTAACGTGCACCTAAGTCTGAGTGCGCGGGCTTGTAGCATTTTGGCCTCCATCGAAAGTTTTACTGCTGCGGCCGGGGTCGAACCCGCGACCTTCGACTGTGCAGCCGAGTACCGTAACAACTTTAACACCTTGAATGGAAAGTAAGATTTCGTGGTGTCTGAACTTGCGCCTTTCCATTCAAGATGCTTCACCATGTAGCCCCCCGAGAAGTACTTCAAGGACACTTTACCACCGCGGGGGCTAAGCAGCTATAAGTCGAGGCACACAATATGCTGTTTTGATTTCCTAATTATTACTATATTTCTTATTACGAGTATGCTGTTACCAACCGCTGGTATAAGGAACAGGAAATTCAAGAATATGCCGCCCAGCAATCACACTAGCAAAATACGACATGCTGCTTCAGGGGTGCCTTGAACCAGAGTAAGGCGGAAAAGCGCCGTAGACCACCGTCATCACGGCACCGGCAGGTCACATGCTCACGCGCTTTGAAGGTGGTGAGATTAATCTGTTGTCAGCCCGTTTTAGACTATCGTTTAATAGTTCTCTATGCGACACTTTACAGAAAGATCTCGCAAAAATTATGGCGTCTAAATGGAGATGGTAGAGGGCTGTTATTGCCAAACGTGCAAATTGAGCGTCAGTTAATGCAAACGCATTATAGTCAATAAATAAACTTGACACCAGCCAAAACCGAAATGTTGTTACGTCTCTAATTACACAAATGATAGAACATGTTGTTATATTAGACATCGAAATAGCGTCTCTCAAGAATTTCCTGGTAAAGGTACTAAATGGTTCAAATTTATGTTTTGCGGAGCCCAAGAAAACATGCGCCATCAAGCTTTTCATCCCCTAGTGAGAAAATGTTTACATGCCTTGCTACAGGAGGAGGAGAATAAGCTTTTATTCTGAGCAAGCGCAGTGTGCGCCCGGCAGCCTCCTTATTAATTGAAGCCCCTGGCTGTGGACATACCTCGAGCGCGTTCTATCAGGCTGCGACATGAAAAAAAAAATCGTCCTTTCCATGTTACCTGGACTTTACGTGGATCGCAGAACCCCATGAATTTTTTTAATCACGGAGTTAAAGTGATCACTACTGCGTGATCCTTAATGAAATCGGCTTTTTTTTGCGCGTTCAATATCCCTAATGTTTCGCCAGGTTACGTAGGCTCCTCTATACAGTCTTGGTTAGACGTATTTGGTCGCACCTTTCTTAAAATATTTTATTTTCTTTCATGAAGCTTTTTTAATCAACCTCGTAGAAAATCAAGACGTGAATTGCTTTACTTACGTAGGCTTCTCGGTTAGACAGTCTTGGTTAGACGTGTGTAATCACTCTCTTCCTAAAATTTTTTATTTTCTTTCATGAAACTTTTTCAATCAACCTCGTAGGAAATCAAGAGGTGAAGGTGCATGTTTGGGTTAGTTGGTACTTCATTTGAACATCTAAATAGCGCGAACTTCAGGGACGAAAGACAGGAGAATGCGACACACACAAGCGCTAGTGTGTGTCGCATTCTCCTGTCTTTCGTCCCTGAAGTTCGCGCTATTTAGATGTTCAAGAGGTGAACTGCTTTACTTGTAATGTTCTTGCTTGAAACATGTCGGAAGGCATTTAACGCGATAATTTTCTTCGCTAGAAATACTCTCTCGCTGGTACTTATTCATCGTCAATCTTCGGCGCGTAGGTTGGCAAAGATTATACAGTTTCTTGCTCAGCCCCGTGGCGAAGGTGCATATTCATTGCAGATTGAAGACTCCAGTCTCGACTACTGTGCTAGCTTGCCGGTTAAAGACACCCACGCCATTTCTGATTGAGGAAGAGTAATAGACTTGGAATTGTGTCTCTATGAATAAAACGTATTCTGGAAGCCGGATGGCACAAGGAGTCCCATTTCTAATCTCCCGTGAACGTTAGATTCTGTCTTAAGTTAGTCCCTGCTTTTAGGCGAATGTTGATGAGTGAAACAGGCAACGCTGATTTGAAGGAAATAGAGGAAAATACTGACATCTTTAGAATATTCGTCAAAGCATTGGATTTTGCGGAAGTGTTAATTGTAGTGACTTTAAGGAATAACTGAACTATCACTCGTACTGGAAGTAATAACAATAAAAAGAGACTTCGCGAAATGGCCACTATTATACCCGCTTTTAATGACACGTTAGAAGGGAGGTACTCGGAAGCAAATGAGTTGAGCAGTAAATTATTACCATCGCCGAGCGGCGAAAGTCAGTGTAGCTCTGTACCTAGGTCACCCCTGAGTTAGCTCTTGAATTCCCCTTGTTTTAATTCCTTCATCCCTTTGCCCCAGTGTAGGGTAGCAAGCCGGACGCGCGTCTGGTTAACCTCCCTGCCTTTCATTCATTTCCTTCCTCCTCCTCCTCCTCCTCCCCTTTACCCTCTTACCAGGAATAAAGTTTCTTCTTCTTCTCGAGTCATTCAATGCTTGGCGTGTAAAGTGAATGGCCGCATGGCGTAAAATGAATAACACATTCTAAGAATTCCCTCCATTGATTCTATATTCTTGCTTCCTTGTCAAGAACAAATGGGAAAGCAGAACCATTCACATATGGAACCATTTACCATGCGTGGAAACATCTTCGCGCGATTTTATAGAACTTTAAGCATCAGTTTAAAAGCAAAACAAGGCGAAATAAATTATAGGAATCTGTGTTTTGCGATTCCTAAAATAAAATGAAAAGTATGCCTCAGACACATTCTGGTATTCGAGGACACATTCTACCACTATGCGTACGCGTATCCATTATTTGTCTTCCCATCTTATGAGGGTATTTGCTTAACATGAATACTGAGAGCGACGAACTTGGTCAAGCGCCTGTGACAGAAATGTCGCGTACCATGCAGGAGTGACCAACTACAACGCAAGAGTGACCGACTGTTTCTGTGTGTGCTATGCTACCACGCAAGAGTGACCGACTGATTCTATGTGTGCTGTGTCATGTGCTATCTTTCTATCTTTCTCTCTGTCTCTCTCTCTTTCCTCTCCATCTTTAAATCTCCCCCACCCTGTCCCCATGTGTAGGGTAGCAAACCGGTTGTCCTATACTCGTTAACCTCCCTGCCTTTCCTTCTCTACTATTTCTTCTCTTCTCTCTGTACAAAGCACAATGACATCGCTCACTCATATATACTGAAAGAAAATATTACGCATTGATTAGCAAGTGCGTACTTTAACTTCAAACGAGCTTCTATATCTACTGATTGCTTGCAAAAGAGGCTGCATATATGAGTAAAGCTACAGTTCATCTCTTGGAAAATTCTCTGCGCAAGCCTCAAAACTAACGGTCGAAGCCTGACCATGTTTTTTATATTATTTTATGAGGACGAATAATTAAACAAAAGAACACGAACGCAGGGCCGTTTGAAGCACATACGAGGTACTTTGTGGGTTTAATGCGTTTCATTTATTTTTTTTTTGTGTCCATTGGAGCGTCATTCATGAGGCTGTTATCAGTTTGAAACATTGGCTTCCTTCGGCGTTTGTACTGAGAGCCCAATTTAGTGCGCTCACTCAGCATGCACATTGGTTGTTTTGGCCACTATTAAAACTTTACAAGACATTCAGGCATTCTTAGTTCAGTGCGTCGTCTTGTTTTTCTTAGAGAAAATCAACCCGCACTGAACTAAGCAAAAGGGGAAATCAAGCACTGCACAGAAAGCTTCACATGTGCGCTTCCGACGGCGAGAAGTTGAGCAGAAGAAATATCACATTGAAATCTTTGTTCGGTATATTGCTTCCAAAGGCGCAGGTTTCCAAATCAGGCGACACGAGGCAATCAGGAAAGATTAGACAGACCATTCATTAAGGAGTGCGCTCTTGAGATCTCGAAGGCGAAGAGAAAAGGACGACAAAAGTTGCCGAAAACGTGAAGAGCTACATCAATCCCGGAGCTTCCGTTCTTGTTGTACGCAATCTGCACCAATTTACGCGGAAAATTCTGCATTTATTTGTGTCGTTCGCTCTTTCGCTGTACTCTGCGTGCGACGCTGTTTTTCTTCATTTCGTCCCGCGTCGCAATCACGAGGAAAGTGCTCCGTCTTAATCTCGCAGGAGGCGGTATCCCCAGAGCCCCTCCAGTAAAATCGGGAATGCCGAACACGTCCATAAGCAGCAAATGACGACGTCTTATCATGAGCAGGGGGAGGGGGAGGTGGGAGATCAGTGTATAGAATCTGCCTAATCTTCTCTACACTTGGCAGCCATTTGGTCTACACGTGCTGACTCTAGCGAATTTTGATGCTTGTGGCATTGCATGCACAAAGAAAAGAACACGAAGGCTCTTTCGTACTCCCCCGTGTAAGGCCTGGCGGGAGAATGCGAATTCATGATTGGCGATGAGCACGTAGTGTGTCTGCGAGACAACGTCTAACTAAGACTATTACTATTACTCACAGGTGACTCTTATCATAAAAATGGAAATATGAAGACGGGTAAAGAGAAGTCGGATCAAGCATACAACAGCCATTAGGGACTCATGACAAACAGTTTACCGTATTTCCTGGAAGAAAAGCGCACAGTAATTTGATTCTACTGGCAAAAGCGGACAGTAATATAAACCTTAACCAGGAAGCTCGGCACGAAGATAAGGGCTGCGCAACTTAGGATCACGCAAAAAAAAAAAAAAAATGGGAGGCGAAACCGTAAGAGACAGCGCTGTGGATTACGGAGAGAACGGTTGCTGATCTTGCATCATGGGCCTTAAAAGTGGTAAACTGAGCCTGGCAGGGCATGTAATGCGTAGTGGCAGAAACCGGTAGTCTGTAGGAGTAGAACGTCAGAGCGATTCGGCAAGCATGGTTTACGACGGCAGAGACGCTGTGACGAAACCTGGAAATGTGTTAGCATCTGATGGCGCAAGACTGCGAGCAGTAAATCGCTACGTCCACATCTTGTGAGTGGGGCATAAGAAATTATGATTATGATTATGGGGGACTAAGATAAAGCAAGATTTCCATTCGTACTACTTGGTTAACTTTCATTTCGTCTTCTAGCTCGAAGCACACTAGTGAGCACGCCCATAGCCAGGGGGGAGGGGGTTGCAGCCCCCCCCCCTCCGCCTTCAAAATTTTGGTGAAGTACGTGTTTTTACCAAAAATACATGATGAAAACACGTGTTTTTCTCAAATAGTCGATGTTTTCCGCAAGAGCCCACCCCCCTCCCCCTTCCCGAAAAAAGGTTCCTGGCCACGGGCCTGCTGGAGAGGCACGTGGAAGAAGAAACGGAAAGAGAATAATGACGACGGTGAGTATGATTACTGTAGTCCGTGCTGGCCAGTCATCTTGCGCATGCGGTATTAGCGTACGTTTCAATTATTACCCTCGACCTCTACGATATGCGTAGGGACCGTTACATCTTGTGAATAGTCACGTTTTGTGCTTCTTGACGTTTGATTAGCCTATCAAGACGCATTATAACGAACGATCATGTGAATCACGAGGACGGGCCGCTGCGTTTTGCCTTCTTGCTTCGCAAGCACTCAATCCCAATGGCGCGCCACGCTGTACCCGCTCCACCGAAAGCTTATCTTCTCAGATTCGAACAGATGGAGTAGATAGACGTAATTGTAAGCCATAACTTTCCTCGCGACATTCTTTTAATCTTCCGTAGCGGTTGCTGCTGTCTTTCACGCCGCTTTAGTGATGGTATATGGAACAGGCCCGTATTCAGGAATTTTTTTCGGGGGAAAGGGGGGGGGGTGCCCACTCGCTGAAAACCTTGACTATTTGAGAAAAATGCCTATTTTCATTATTTGGGTAAAAACACCTACTTTACCAAAATATGAGCCCCCCCCCCCCCCCTGTTGCTACGGGCCTGATATAGAACATGTAGAACTTACGTGGAATAAGTAGTAGTTGTAATGAGCATAGTAAAGAGGCATATTTCTGAATGCATAAGAAAACATGGCGCAGCGTCGTTAAGGGGAGGGAAATGGAGTTTGAAAGAAGAGAGTCGGAAAGAAAGGCCACCTACTTGTGAAATGGGTAGCCACAGCGCCAAGGATCAGGCGGCGTTTTCTATCTCTTTCCCCATTAGAACAAATCGTCATTCGGCGTCACTGGGAATTGAACCCAGTACCTCCCGCATTGGAGGCACCTCCCCCCCCGCTTCTTTGGAAGCAGGGCTGCCTCTCCTTTGCTTGTGCCCTGTCCTGCTGCACAGTTTGTTAGAAGATGTCCACCGCTTCTGTTAGAAAAAGTACGGGAGAGTGGTAAGAAATGGAAGGTTGAGGGAAAGAAATTGCGTAGGAGAGGAAGAAGAGGGAGGGATAAAATCGCGACGTAAGAAGGCAAAAGAACGCACCACACCTCCGGCTGCACCAGACGCTCTTAGGACTCCCGGCGCGTATTCTTCGCACTTGGCAGCTCGCACGATGACATGACGTTGATTGTAGTATAGTTGTGTGTGTTCCTCAACGATATGGCACTGTACTGCGTGGAATCCTGAACACTAAACGTTAAGCAGTATGTTACAAACTTCTCACTTTAGGCGCCCCTGCTGTCCATCGTATCTGTCTCGTAGCATAAGTATTACACTAGGCAGTCGGCCGTCCTGCGCATCAACGGTTATGTCGCTCTACAAGCGCCATAGGAGGCAGCAGTGGTGCGAGCCTTTTCGGCGAGTACGAAGAAAGACTCTAACAGACACATCTCACTGTGTGTGCTACGTACTGCGGAGATAAGCTGAATATGTTGAACCGTGTACTACTAGTTCACTCTTCTCATATTGCACCAAGTGCGGCACATGTTTGAATAGCATTGATGTTCAGCGTCAAAATCAGCACCAAATACCGCCAATCAGCGCAAGCACAATGCAGACTTTGCTTGATTACCACATAACGTGGAATAATCCTCACAATCTCTTCTTCTTCCATGACTCCTCAAACAAAAAAGTCACCGTTTCGCCGCAAAGGCGAAGCAATGATGTAATGGCAAGAAACTTGAATGCTATACGAAGTAAGGCTAGCAGCTAACTCAGTGAGGATCCAGTGTGGCATAACTATACAAAATGCTGGCATAAGGGATGCGGACGCTTCAGGGAGCTAAGCGATTTTCGCGCTGTCTGTCGCTTCAACGCGAATAAGCTATGAGAGCCCAGCACGTACAAGGGTACGAGTCGTCCACTGATCTTAGTCGAGAATGCGCGTGCGACTGCGCCCTTTTAATCGAAGTTCGCATTTTCTGCCTCCCCTACTCCCCCAATCGGCACCGATATCTTCATTCTCCTTCGCTCGACGTGGCCGGCCGGTGCGCTTCACTTCTGCTTGAGCCGCCCCCGTCTGCAGCCACCGCAAGCTTACGCTGGCACATAGAACATACTACGCGCGAGTCACTGTCATCGATTTGGACTTTATACGGAGCATGAAGACGACGGCAGAAATGCGCCTCGAGCGTCCGTGTAATTTCTATCAGAAAAAACTTAAAGGGTCCCTTATGCATTCACCTAAGACGACTCAAAGGCGAAAGCCATCTTCTCTTTCTTCTCAGTTGGTGTATCTAGAGTTATTGTATATGCTACCTTAAGCTAAAGGAGCCATATTCAGTAACTCTAGATGTATGAATCCTGCCCCGCCACCCATCGAAAGCTTTCCGCACCTAACGTGATTTTGCACTTCCTCTGGGATCGGAGGCTTTGCAAGCTTTCTGCACCTCACGTGGTCTGGCACTGCCTCCGTGATCGGCCCATCTTAGACCAAGCGACGATGTGATGTGATGACGTCATCCGGTGAGGTCACGTCATGATGACGTCATAATGACGTCACAAATTTGTGTAATCAGGGACGTCATGATGACGCCACATGGGGACGCCATCCCGTGATAATTATTTTTTGCGTCCCTCGTGTTGACGCCGCCGACGCGGGACGCCGATGCCACCGCTCGTCAATTTTCGCGTTTGTTGAGGCATGTAAACCTTTCTCCGTTATACATGTACATCTATTCTTTAGGCGCACATGTAATGCTTTTCCCTAACGTGTTTCTACAAAGCGGCGCCACTCGACATAAAGCTAATCTGAGATTCTCGCCTTTCCCGTCTCTGCCGCTCTCAAACTACGCGCTCGAGGGCAAGCCTGTAGGTGAGTCCGTGTCAAAGTGTTTTCGAGCAGATGCAGTTCACAAGGCGAAGGAAAGGAAGGGTGACCACGAGACAAAGCGACCTTCGTAAGCGGAAACAGTGCTCGTTTACAAGAACATATTTCGAACGCATTAGTTTTCATTAAAAGTGCTCCCTTGAATCTCATGGGAATCATTAGGGATCGATAATGGAATCAAACAATACAGAGGAATAAACACTTTCCCAAGTTGAAAAAAGCATGTACTCTGAGACCAGCGAACTACATAGAAGGTGTCTGAGTCAAGAGGAGTCGTTTTTGCGTTTCCGGCTCTAAATTAGGACAAATCGCTACCTAACAACGGGTTGCCGTCGTAAGCGTTTACGTATGCAAATTCAGCGCGAACGAAGCACGGAGCAAATCGAATGCAACTCTCTTGGCAGGGTTTGCACCTCCTGATTTTATTGCTTCCGTTTCCTATCGTATAGAACACACGAGTACTGAGACTACTGTGCACACTTGTTATTCTAAAGCTGAACAATATTCCTTCCTAATTAAGACAGAAAGCTAAGTTGGACTTTACAGGAGGTTCGTGGTAGTTGAATGTACATCGATCCGTCACTTTAGCGTGTAATGCGAAGTGTGGTACCAAACCCAGGGGACGATAGCAGGCACTTTTTCCGTAGCAGGATTGCGTGCATGCAGCGATGCCTTCACTCACTTTATATGTAATGAGTAATTTTCGCGCCTTTGTTATGTTTAAATGCCGTTCTGTTCACGCTCTTTGCTGAAGGGATTTTGTAACTCGTATAAAGGGGAGCACGTGCACGCAGCCTTTATAAAAGGTAATCCCATTGAATTAATACTGGCTAAACGGTTAGTGCTGCCGCGTGTGAAATTGCCTGTGCTCCGCCAAAGGGGCGCCAAGGAAAAAAATAGCTTCAGCTCTGTCAGTAAGTTATCCTGGTAGAATATTGGGGGGGGAGAGAATGTGCTCTTAACGTTAGAAAGGTGTTTATACAGAAGCGAGGCGTTTGTGGTATGCCGCACGTTTGGCCTTAGTTGTATTCCTACCTAAAAAATTTCCCGCCCTTTGCGCTATCGACAAAATAGGGGCAAGTGAAGCTTGGCGTGTGTGCGTACTAGTTCTTCCTTTCTTTCTTTCTTTCTTTCTTTCTTATTTCTTTATTTCTTTCTTTCTTTTTCTTTCTTTCTTTCTTTCTTTCTTTCTTCTTCTTTCTTTCTTCTTTCTTTTTATTTCTTTCTTTCTTTCTTTATTTCTTTATTCTTTCTTTATTAATTTCTTTCTTTATTTCAATAGCATAGAGCCAAAGATCGATACGAAATGTTTTCCATACTCCTGCCGGGAAGTAGACCTTCATAAACGTTGCTCCGCAGCGGAAAACACTTTCCTTTGCTACAGGCAACAACGACGGTCATGTGTTCATATCCAGGAAACAATGAGATGTGACAACGTGAAATGACATGCGACCTCGATAAAATATCAAATTGCCACATCAGGAACGGCTGATCGCCGACAAGCCCACAATCGAGAGAGCACCAATTAATGAAAAACGGCGCATGGAAATATGCAAGCGAGGGGAGCGCCTTCGAGCGCCGCATTTCTGTACGCTAAACAGTAGCGGGTTTTTCGCACACAACGCCGCCACCGCAACCACCGAAATCTATTTTATTAAGCCTGGTTTATTACTTCACGAGGTGAAGACCGAGACAGGAATTTAATGTCGGCGCAATTAGGACAGAAAAGTAATCATGGTGAAAAAAAATTGGGGAAAAAGAGATTAAGACATCTTCGTACTAGTGGTGCCAGGCCTGAAGGAAGAACGGAGCTGGGCGGCCTTCTTTGTTTCTCTTTAGTTTTTTTTCTTTCGTTCATCTCTTTCCATTTATCTTTTCTCTCAGTTTTTTCTCTCTCTTTTGTATCTAGTTATTTCTTTCTTTTCCTTTCTTTCCCTTCTTTCTATCTCTATTTCTCGATTGCTTTGCTCTTTCTATCTTTCTCATTCTTTATATGCTATGCTTTACTCTCTCCCCTCTTCCTTTACCTCCTCCTCACCCTAACATCCGTTTTCTACCCCCTTGCTGTACTATACTATACAAGGCTTTGATATGCTCTGCTAGCGTGCCTGGATAGCCGAGTGGTTAAGACACTCGCCTTCGGATCGTGGGCAGGCGGGTTCGACTCTCACCTCGCCAAGAATTTTGTTTGCCAGGGATTTCTGTTTCTTCCTATCTCTTTCTTTTTTTATTTATCTCTCTCTCTCTCTCTCTCTACTGCTTCTCTCACCCACCAGAGTTATTACAGGCCTCGCTGGAGAAATCGGCACGTGTGTTCTGGGAGCAAAGCAGAAGACGACGAAGGTGAAGGAGAGGATGAAGAGCGCGGGTGCCGGTTCATGGTAATGACCATTTCTGTTCACGCGTCACGGACAAACGGTGAGCTTGAATAGATCCGCTGTAAAAAATTGCGGCACTCCTATTCAGAGTATGTTTATCCTGCAGGCCGCATTAAGTGCAATGAGGTTTGAGCGTCCTTCAGCAGAATACACTGTCATAAAGCAATTTTACTAATATCTTTCGTTCGGACAGGGTTTGTTTGCGCCCTTGTTTTGACTGTCTCGATACTTTTGCCAGCGTCATAACGGCTTCTCTATATACATTAAAACCCATATATGTTCCTATATAGAACAGTTACATTAGGGGGGCAAGTGTTTCACGTAAGGAGTTATGTAGCTATAAAGAGAGAAGACGGAATGCGATTCGCAAGAAAAATGAGACAGTGCGGTAATGTTAAGTCAGTGCGTAGAATATAGGGAAAGGAGAGAAACAAATGGTCGACTAGGTTACATACGGCCGCCGGCCGGAGTCAGCCAATCGTGACGACGTGACGCACCACTGGGTTGTTCCTGGAAATAGGGTTATCGTCTCGCCATTATCGACCGGTCTTCTACACGTACCACTGGTTTCCTCCGCTCATTTCCATTAGTTATCGGGACTGACCAGGAACGCGATTATCAGAGAACTTACGTCTCCTCGATATGTAAGTGATTGATCTAATCATTGGGCATACTGAGACTCTTCCGTGGACTTATATCCTCGCTATATTGCCTTTTTTTCATCGTATCTAAAGTCTAAACATATTTAGTCACCTCTATTCAAGATACTGCTACTAATAATATCTGCAGGGTTTTACGTCCCGAAACCACGATATGACTATGAGGCGTGCCGTAGTGGAGGGCTCCGAAAATTTTGACCATCCGGTGTTCTTTAACGCGCTGACATCGCACAGTACATGGGCCTCCAGCATTTGGCCTTGATCGAAATGCGACCGCCACGGCCGGGATCGAACCCACGACTTTCGGATTAGCAGATGACCACCGTGTATGAAAGATCAGGTGGCTCGCCTACTACATGCATTTTGATTTACTAGCATTTTCTTTATGAGCGTGTTTGGTATTCCTTTCGCTCACCTTTTTATTTCTTGTAATTATTTTGTTGTTATTTTGTTTTTATTTTTTTGTTGTGTCATGAAGCTTATTAGGATAAAGAACGCGTGGAGCTATCCTATTTGGTGATCAATGATAACGACATTGACGAAAAAATGATCGTGACTTTGTGCCTTTGCTATTATAAGAAATTGCGTTGCCCTATGCTGCATAGAATAATGAATAAAGAAACTAAAAGTAATGATCAGGGAAGAACCTCCTCGAGCTCGAAAACGGCGCACGGACGTAACTGCTTTTCAAGAAAGTTCTCATTACCAAATGAGACGCTACGAACACGAAGAAGAAATTTCGTTTAGATATCGCAGTTAGTTTCTGCTGACAGGACCTCCTCTTACGTGGAGACAGTAGCCATCTCCTTAGATTTGTTAGCGTGGAAATAATTTTTACTGGCCGAAACACATAAGTGAAGTTGTAAAATGACGTGTTTGAGATTCGTTCGAGATTTTTGTGACAAGGTGTGGTGTTCAAGAGACACTTTGCGGGTGTTTTTCGCCGTCTGCGACGATGCAACGGTGCATATCAAGTTGACGTCAATTGTTGCAAAAGCTGACAAAATAATCTGGTTAAACAACTTCCATTCGCATCCCCGTACATCTGGCATTATATCGAGAACAATTACTTTACATAATCTGTTCTGAATTTCGGAAATAAGTTGGAGGACTCTTGAGCTCTCCCTCAAAAGTAGAATGGGTTAGCGTAATCGGGCCCCGTTCGCATGGCCTTCTCAATCGCTAAGCTCGTTTCGCTTCTCGCTGGACACCTCCTCAACCATGCCGCTAGCAAAGGAACGCAGCTTGAATCCCTGGCTTCAAGCTAATCGCGTCCGCTTAGGGTTCGGAGCCCAACTTCACAGCGTTAACAGCGGAGCCGTTTAAGCTTGGCAATTCCGCATCGACATGGAAGAAACTATCATCATCATGAACGACCTCTACCTAACGCACAGCTACGCCAAGCGCGCGCAGCGCAATTACTCTTCCGGCGCGCGCCCTCTTCGTCCTCTCCTTCGTCCTCTACTTCATCACTTCGCTCCCCCAACACGTGCGTCCGGCACGCGCTCTCCCACTTTGCCGTTTTGTCCGGCGTGAGATGCAATAACTCGGATGGGCCAGTGAACGAGCAGAGAGAGAGAGAGAAAGAAAGGGAAGAAAGAGAAAGTAAGGATAGAAAGTTAGAGAAAGAAATAGACAGTGAAAGAGATAGAAATAGACTCAAAAAGACAGAAAAAACAGAGAGCAAGGCAGAAAGAGAAAGAGAGAAATAGAGAGAAACAAGAAAGGAGAGGGAAATAAATACATAGTATAGTATAGGAAAGGGGCGGGAACGCGAAGTGAGGTGGAGTGATGTGAGGTTTAGGAGGAGGGAAAGGAGGAGGGAAAGGAGGAGGGAGGGCAATATAGAAGGAGATAAAGCAAGAAAGAAGCTGGACAGAAAGAAGGGGAATATAATGGGGAAAGATGAAGAAACAACTCAATATGTTTTCCCTCAGATGGTGGCGCCTGCTTGCCATCTCCGTTGTTTTACGCAGATTGCACACGCGTGGAAATGGCTTTAATATATATATATATTTTTCATTCGTAAGTAATCTGTCTTCTGCTACTGGCCGGCCGGCTTCGCTGTATGATATTGCGAACGTCATTATTGTCTGAAATAATATCTGTCCTTGTGAATACGGACCCTGTATTCGCTTAAATTTTGGTTTCTATAAAGATTTGGGTTAGACCATTCAGGGCGTTACACCCAGGTTAAATTTGAAGTTGCAGCTTGGTACTCCGGTAGATCTGGAAAACAACGTGGCCTGTGCAGCGGATATGTACGACTCGAAATTTGCAGTGCAAGTTAACTATACCCGCCGACAACTTTTCTTGGCACTGAAGGGAAAGCTACGGGGGCGGAGCGTCTGCACATGTACTGCTACGCGAAGTAGTCCGGTTTGGCGCGCGTCTCGTAACGCCGTAGAGTGTGATGGCTAGCGTTGCACTTTGACGCAAACGCTGCTTAGCGTCTAAGGTACGGGTAAAAGACGCGACTTTTTCACGCACGCAAAAACGCGAAGTGACAACGCGTAAAGTAAAAGAAATGCAGATATCTCGCTTGTGTGCGCTGCGTTCCGTCACAAAAAGCTACATGTAGAAAATGAAGGAGCATTTTATATATCTCACGCAGAAAATACGGACGCAATTGTGGGACTACATTCATTAGCGGTAGGATACGTGCATTGTGGCTCTGTAGCCTTCGCTTCAATGCCAAGAAAAGTTGTCGGCGAGTATAGAAGCAAAAGGGGAAAAAGGTGAAAGGAAGAAGCAGGAAGAAAGACAGATACACCCCAGTACAGAACAGGAAAAACGGTTAAGGTCGTTCTTGCAACGATCCTTTATTAAAGCCCAGGTGTCTTGGGTAAAATGTACATTCTGTATACCGAATTTCTCGCACAGGTCAAGAAGGTGGGGCAGGTAAGGTAATGATTAAAGCTGCCTTAACTTGTTCATTAGGTGCACTTCTTCCGTGCTTCATATTCCGCTGATATTTTCGCTTCTGGTAACACAAATCCTCATATTTTTCTCTACGACTGTTTGTTTTTCGAACCAGATGTTAACATTGTTTAATTACCGCTCTCCACAAAACATTAAACTAAGACTGGTAGCCAACATGGCGCGCCGCTTCACTTCGCTTTGTTAGAGCTCGTCGGTGCTCCACATTTTCGCGTTGGGCGTTGCGCAAAAGTTGGCCATGTTTGGGAAGACGTAGACTCGCAATAGCTTATCATCGTCTCCTAATGACCGGCAAAGCGCGTGGCCGGCTTTACTTAGGAGTTTTAAATCAGCATAATGGAAGATGCCTTCACGCGCTGTGCAGCATCGAGTGCTTTCGGAGCCTTTGTTTGCGGGTACGACCCTCGCGCGATGCGCTGGAACGAGACGCTCCGGTTGACCACAACATTAATGCGTGCGATGTCCCTGCCACTTTCAGGAGGACTCGTATTGATTTCCCTCATTTATCGGCGAGCGGTGCGTTGTAATCTGACAAGGGCAGCCTGTCATAAAGCATGAGCTCAGGGCATTTACTTTGAAATTGATAAAAATACTGAGAAGTGTTGACAGTGTACAATGAATTCATGGTATAACGTTAACTACGTTTTCTTTATTCTTTGTAATATTAAGTAGGCTCATGTTCGCTGCATATATATAGAGAATGATAAACTACATTCTCGTTTCCTTTCACGGCTGATGTGCACGTTATAAGAGACCCTTAATGCCTTCCTGGGGGATAATGATTGGCCCACTCGGCTCTATAGTTAACTCCCAGTCCATGTTGATGTGGTTCCGTGTCACCACTGCAATGTTTTAGCCTGGCTATATATATATATATATATATGAAGCATACTCGCTGCCTAATTTTCAGCAGTGGTGCGCCTGAGAGGCTAAGCAATCATTGTGCAATAAAACGACATATATCGGTAAAATTACGGCGTTAAATTTGCTGAGTGAGCCACCATTAGTGGCGTGTCGTATGCAACTATAAATGTGACGCACAACGATGCACTGGAGATTTTTTTGCAGCAGTATTTCGCTGCGTCTTCATGTCGTAACTAATCATTGCTTTCTAAACTGCTTTTTTACTGAATTGGTGCATTTTAAATGGATATTCCGTGCAGCCGAGTAAATCGGTGTATAAAGCATTTTAGGCATCATAGTTTACACGCGCACGGTGTTTATTAAAAAAAATAACTGCGAGAGCTTTAAAGGTATCACCTAATTTACAAGTTGGAGTTTGCTGCCGTGTAATCGTGCTATTGTGTCATATAATGCGGGTTGCATATTTTGATGAAACGTTAGCTAATCTTCCGTAACGTTGAAGGTAAAACGAAGAGAAAGTCTGGTTTCTCACTCTGATCCTGTAAAAATGTATGCGTACGTGTTTAATGGTGCTAGCATCCACAGACATTGCGTTTCTCAGGGAGCATACCGGACCTCGGCCCCAGCTAACCGAAAATTGTGCGTTGGCTCCAATGGGACGAAGCCCCAATACAAATAAAATCTTATATCAAAAGAATGTAATGGTTCAAACTAAGTGTTCTATATATGTACATATCATATTAAGACCTAAGTTTACTTAACGATAAAGGCCGGTTAATTGTCATAAAAATAATCGCGTGAGGTCAGCGAAAGAGCACACTCTTTCCTTTTAATGCAGCTGAGATCGTTGCGGCGCCTGGCGGAGCAGAACTCAACAACGCGCTTCCGTCTAAGTGGCCTATGCGAAACGCTTCGGCGCGACGAAAAACGGAGTTAACGCAAGAACTAGACAGAGCACACGAACGCCGAGGTGCGGACAACATTTCTTGGCAATGAAGCGAGGGCTACAGAGCCGAATCGCGTGTATCTTACCGCTGATGAATGTAGTCCCTCAATTGTGTCCGTACAAACTAAACATTTTTACACCCTTAAGGGTGTAAAAAGGGTGTTAATGACATTAACACCCCTTTTTGCATTGTACAACAGCCTTTTTGCTCTATGTACACCCTAAGAGAAGGGTGTGCGCGGAAAAAGGGTGTTAATGTCTTTCATAAGGGTGTTAATGGAAGAACGTAAGGGTGCACATTGAAGCATTAAGCTGCATCCATGCATGCATATTAAAATCGCGTGCATTGCGCAATGCGTCTGTTGTTGTACTGCCTTTTCTAAGGTTACGATGTCAGTGACATTAGAGAAACAAGGAAATGGTGGAGCTATTGGCACAATGTTAGTTCTCGTGATATTTTATTTTCACAGAGAAATGACGAAGTATCATTGCTTCACAAAATACTACAAGACTCGAGAAAATGTACAAGAAAATCAGCAAACACTTCTTTTGCACAGGCTCGAGGTGTGCCCTACCGTTTCATATCTTCCACAATATATGCAAACCGCATGAACATTTATACGAGCTATTGCCAGCGATTATACAAATGTAGAAGCAATTTAAAACAAATGTTGAATTTATACAAAGCCTTTCTGGATATAAAGCTGTAAGTGGGACAGAAAACTTCCCGCCGGCATGAACACTGTTTACAAGTTGCGGTATGAACGCTTTTAATTACCTGTTCACTTATCCAATAAGACAGACAAAAAAGAATTACTTTGAACAGACCAAGATATAGGATAATATAGTACAATTGTACATGTGGAATGTATACAACATAGAGCACGCAATTCTGACATACATAAATATATACATACATTACACACTGATGCATAAAGTTTCACGACTCACTTGTTTAAGCGCGTGCATTGGGAAATGTATCTGCGCTATGAATTTTTCTTCCACAAACATTAGAGTAAGCCGAGGCCTCACTGAGGTTCATTAAACAAGATAGGACACAATGACACTAGCCTTGCGGTATTATTAGCCAGCTAACGTAAACATTATGGAAGCTAACTTTTCGACACCCGAATTCGTACCACTCATCCATGCAAGGGAAACCTGCAGGGAAATCATTATCGGTTACATATACCATGCCAAGAACTGGCATGGTATATGTAACCGATGGGGGGGGGGGGGGGGGCATGTCTCACCGCAGCAACCTCTTTGTCGAGTCCTAAAAGAACAAAACAAGCTCAACCATGGATGCAAAAATGAAAATGAAGCGATGGCGTGCTTCTCCCGACGGCCTCCGGGGATAACGGTAGGAAGTAAATTGTGCTTCGAATTCAACGTCGAAGGTCCTCGGTTGCCATTATGGTCGAAGAGCATACGCAGCCGTAACCCTGCGCGTTAAAGATGACGTGAGAGGTTCGACAGAGTAAATGTATGGGGCAGAATTGGCGTCCGCTTACGGATTACCTTGGAAAGCTGCTGTCCCCCCCCCCCTTCCTCCCTGCTGCCATCGTGCGCAAACCTTTGGTAAGAGAGTTTCTAGGACACCGCGAACTCCATGCATTATACATGTCGCCTCACATGCTGCACCGATTAAGCGTAGCGCGCGCATGACCGCGCATGCTCGTAATACTTACGGCATGAGAGTAAGTGCAAGTCATATGCTGTAAACCCAATGATGCCTGAATGCACGGCACGACGAACGCACTGCCAACTCCCATCCCACCGCTCAAGAGGGAGAAAAGACGACGGCAACTACGGGAGATAGCGAGACCTACGCACGCTATGACATCGTATTTGAAGTGAAGCTACACACACAGAGCGCCACTTTCAACAATGTTCATTTCGAAAACATCACAGTTTATATGCCCATCATGCGCTGTCACAAGTGTGTGTGTACTGTCCGTTGTCGTTGCCGCGCCTTACACTTCAAATTTGCTAAACCAACAAGCCCAGTCTGCCATTCTTACAAACTATGCCATCGCCTCCGAGATAGCGCACCGTCCATCTCGGAAGCCAAGGCTGTGCGGCTGTGCGCTCCCTTCTTTGCTCCTAGCGCTCCTGGCAATGAAAACGATCGGCAGTCACGTGACGGCGCGTAGAATCACGTGGGGTGTTTTAGCCTGGAAGCCGCACGCCGCTCCGGCCGCGCTATGCTCCGGCTTCGTTCGCGCTTGGCTGTGGTTGTGCGTCGCCGTGCGGTATAGTTTGGTTTTCGTTCGTGTGCAGCGATGTGTTAATTTATATGTTGCGCAACTGTGATTGATATGCGCGTGGTGTGGTCTAAGCTGTTGCCCCTACGTTGTGCGTTAGCCATGCGTCTTCTCAGTGAAAGTGGCTGTACGCTGTCGAAAATGGATACGTCGAGATTCAGCCGTGCCATTGTGACGCCATTGTTGGCGGTATGGGATCTTGTCATTTCGAATGTTCCAGGCGAGTACCTGTTTCTTCTTTTATGTTGGTGCTTAGCGTTTGTGTCAGGTGTCATTGTATGTATTGAGCGGTTCACTGCTAAATGGAACATGGAAGCTCGGCGGCCGCTGCCGCCTGCGACGAACATAGCGCAGGCGCAGCACGCGCTGTTCTGAACTCTTTCGTCCTTTCGTTGTTTGCTGTCGCGCCGGCCGCGCTTCGATTCCGCGCCTTGTTCTCTGCCTTCGTGAAGCGAAACGTTCCAGCGTCGAAAGTGCGCCGTCCGCGGTGTCGGGAAGCGGCTGTTAGGCGCTTCCTGTTACATTTGGCTGTGGACCGCTGCGCACAACCATTATGTCACTATCACAAAGTGCGTGTGTAATACTCGGATGTAAGTGAATGTGTGCCTGAGCTCGCACAATGCGGCGGGACACCTACCTAGGTTTTATAATGCAACAGGGTCTACAGCTGGGCTGCTTGGTGACTCATAACGCCTGTGTTAAGCTGCACACTTAACAGGAAAAATCTGTAAAGAAAACTTAAATAAACGAAACACTCGCTGCCGCTACTTGTTCGTGTTTTCTCCGCGTTGGGCTGTTTCGGGTGTCGCTTCCCGCACACACACATCATGATCTTTGACACGTGCAGTTTCACGTTTTCCAACCGGTTGATCCTCCCCTTTCGGCCTGTGCAAGACCGGCAACTTATTTTGACGACCCATTTACTCAGCTTTATGGACGGTTTGCAGTCAAAGCGAAGGAATTCATGGAACGAACAATGATTTACAAGACGAATAAAATTCACGTTTGTGTTTAGCACGCATCTCCTAAGGTTTCAATTTACAAACAATCGTTGTAATGCCAACTGCAAGCAAGTTTTGTTCTTGTCTAACCCCATTTGTGGTCAAAACTGCCATGTCGGCCCTTAGATAGGTGGTGAAAAGAGGAGGGGGGAAGAGATCCTGACCTTGTGTCGGGGGCCACATAATACTGCCCCGCAGGCCTCAGGTTGTTAACCCCATGTTGTAGAATATTCTTCGTACCCGCTCCTCTCCTATCAGAGCGCAGGTGCCGCGGGTGTGGAAAGTATCTTGTTGGGTCGACGCCGCGAGAGCCGGCTGTTTTAGTTTCCGCGACGGACGCGCACTTCGCGGTTCATCACAAGGAACGAAGGTGGCAGCCAATGGCGGTCAGGTGCATTTGGCTCGTCACCTATTTAAGCCGTGCAGCACGCATACAACAGCGCTGTGGCAGATGGCTTCAGTTTCTGATGGTGATAGGGCTGTGCCGTACTGGCAAGTTCATAGATGGCCGTAATCGTGTTTTTCGTACTTTCCGGTGTTTATCTGTAACGGTGTTGCCGCGTGCATTGGCGCTGAAGTCACACTTAGTGATAGTCGTTTCACTTTCCCAAATGACGAAAGACCTTTTCCGTGGCGTCGGCCATATCACGAGTATAGGGGCGCGGTTAATCTTTCCGCGACAAATCGAGATCGCGGCATGCGCCAAACGGTATGCATACGGCCAGCCACTACGACAGGGTATAGTCTTGGTTGGCGATTCGTCGCAATTACGTTTTAACCTTAGTAGGCTTAGAACGATTACGTGTTAGTGATGTCTTACTTGAAAAACAAAAATGCGTAGCACTTAAAGGTCTTCATTTGTCCCGGAAAAGCGGGATTTCGCAATTTTTTAGTCCATTATGCTAATAATTAATATATAACGGAAATATTCGACTCGTATTCGAGATTCCGAATACTTGCACACACCTATGTACTACCGATCAAGCACACAACTATAATTGTTATTAAAGGAGAGTAGTTGTTCGAGGGCTAGTTTCTTTGTTAGAACCAAATGAAACTAACAGCCAATTAAATCAACCTTCCTTCGCTTAATAAAGAAGTTATTACTTAATATATGTCTGTTGGTTTCATTTGTTGCGTATATGAAAGTTATTACAGCACAATAGCTCGCCTAGGTAGATCACATAGCTAGTAGGTGCTCCATATAAACAATTTTTTCCAGCTCGTAAAACAAAAGCAGCTGTAGAAAAGCTTCACCACTGTGTGCTCCTTCTTTTCTAATGCACAGGGAGACCAGTAGCGCCCATAGCATCAGCTTTGTTCCCTTTGCCGTTTGTTCCCTGCGCAACTGATTATGCATGCCATCACACTGCCACACAATTTTCTGCCGCGTACATGGACATTAATGAGCGATATACTGTAGTGAACGGGCCTAAGGAAGTTTGTGAGTATTCACGTTGTATTAGTGCGCGAACACACAGGGACACAATAAATAGCGAACACATGTTTACCATTGTGTTTGCGCTGTAGTACGAGGTGCATATGCAGTACACACTCACTATGCCTTTTATTTTTCAATGCAGGGTGACATTCTTGCAATCCCTTGTGCTCCATCTACTGACAGTGGTATTTCAGAGGTGTCATGTGCTGCATCAACTAGACAGTGGTGTTCTAATGAGTCCAAGTGCATCTACGTGCGGTTTTGCGGATTTCCCCTATCTCGAGGTCAAATATGAACATTTTCTGTTAAGGACGATGAAACCGCTTGCTGTATGAAAACGCCTGTTTGAGTTTTACAATTTTTAGTACAACGGGCGATTTTCAGCATCTGTTTGCTTGGATTATACTTTTAGTGCTTATATCATGCGAAGGTCTGTTGTTAGTTTTCGAGCACAGTAAGAATGGTTTAGATTTTTTTGCTATTCAAGACATCTTAATAACGAATTCATTATTTTAATTGCTGGGTAAATTTTGTGCTGGTGAATTTTAATTCTGATGTTCAACTTGCCCTCTGTGGTGAAACTGTTTCTCTTGAAAATTATGTGCAACATTTACGACAAGAAGTTCTGCTTTAAGAACCGTAATGATGCTGCACTGGTATCACTGCAAATCATAGCACAGAATGTGATGTATGCACTGATACACTTATGGACAGAGCAGCAGAGCGCTGTTATGTATTTCTGTGCCTCTGTGTATAGGTTTTCGTTAAAAGCAGCGCAGTACCAAGAAACACAAGCTTCAACTCCTGTCACCTCTAGTAATGTTCGCCCAATAATTTCAGTATTTTGTACCACTTGAAAGAGACGTTAAACTTGCATTACTGCAACTTTATGCAAGAAATTTAAAGTTTGGTGATTTATATTCACTGGGACTATAGTGCAGTTGTGCTCTTGGTTGATTTTGGGTTGATTTTTCACTTCATCAAGAGCAGAATACAGGGTGTTCAGAAGTCAGCTTTATTGCTTTTTTTTATTTCAGCGCCGGGAGGTACGTTATAATCACCTTTGCTGATAAGTTATGTATCCATGGAGTCACAGTGAGACAATAGCCGCCCAGTTAACTATGATTGAATGAAGTACTTCTTAGTGACTGCAGCATGCGGGCATTTTTGTATTGAAAAGTTGGAGGCGGTCGCTTTTCTACGCAGTTCCACTTAGAAGAATTCTTCTAGCATGTCTGTGCTGCGAGATACCTTGCTGCAAATTTTCATTGCGATTTGTATTATTATACATGCAAGACGGTGAGCGCTGGCGCTAAGCCCCTCCCCCTCCCCCCACGCTGTTACTACCGACTGGCGATAGCAAGCAATTACTGCTCGTCACATCACGGAGGAAGATTGCGCCGGTCCACACCGCCCTGCATGCGTGATTATGCAATCCGCCATCAAACTTTGCAGCGATATATCTCGAGCACAGACATGCTGGAATTCTTTCTAGTGGAACCGTGTAGAAAAGGGACTGGTTCCAACTTTTCAGTACAAACGTGCCCGCTTGCTGCAGTCACTAAAGTGTTCAGTATTGAATCTTAGCTAATTTGGTGGCTGACAGCAATTACAATTGTCTCACTTTGTGTCCCCCTGGATACATGTCTGCAAAGGTGGTTTTCACATTCTTTCCAGTGCTGAACTTTAAGAAAACCATAAACCATAACTTTGAACACTGGTATAGTAACGTAAAGCTGTCGTTTTACTGTACAACTCCCCACAGTTGACGTGATTTTTTTTATATTGTAGTTGTGCGTTGATATTAGAAAACATTTTAGAAGTATATAGTACTGAAATGCTAGTGCAGATTTCCATTGATGGGATCAACCTACTGAACAAAATATTTACAATGCAATGAAGCTACTGGCTCGAAAACTATTTTGAAGCAAAGTTGTATTCTTGGAATACTATTTCGTCCTCTCCATTATATTCAGTATCGAAGCATCACATATACTTTGCACAAGGCCCGTATATAGCCAGGAGGCAGAGGGGGCCACACCTCCCCCCCCTCCTGAAATTCTGACTGAGGGGGATGTTTTACCGAAAAAAATATGAAAATGAGTGTTTTTCAGGGCTTTCAGCAAATGCCTCCTCCCCCCCCCCTCCCCCCTCGAAAAAAATTTCTGGCTATGGGCCTGCTTTTCACAATGGCTTTTTAATACAATGCTATGTAAAAAAATGCATAGTAGGATTCAGTTACTGTATTAGAATTCGAGTTTTGGTATCGCCTCCGTTAAAGTTTCCATTGTGGTTTTTTTTGCAAGGCCATAAAAACTGAAGTTTACATTCTTTCAAATTTATTTTTCATACACAAACAAATTGTTTTCAAGTGTCAGGCACCCTCATTGGCAGGTTCGGTCAGTTTATGTTTGTTTGTTGTCAAAGTGCACACAACATGCAAATTTTGTTGTACGTAAAAGAAGTTTGATAATTACCCATGTCTGTTTTTTTTCCCAATTTTTCATACCTTTCTGTATCGCAGCAGACAATAAATATTTTACTTTTTTTGAAAATCAAGCGTTATGTCTGGCAGACCAGTGTGACTGGATGTGCAAGCCATATTAGGCATTCCTTTGTACATATGCTCGTACATGATGTTGTATATACATATGTATATGTGTGTGCTACTTCTGATTTCATTTCATGATCCTTAATATGCAGCACAAGTGGGTGATGACCGAATTTGAAGCTTCAGATGGACACACGAGGCTTATGCATGGACCACTGCAGATTTCACTAATTCGGGGTGTCTCTCCAACCAAGCCTTCCTTATGCGAACACGACCTTTGCCAAACCAATATGAAGACGCGTTTGTGCAAAGGAAACAGACTCGGTAGTACAACCCGAATTAATGATATCCGCAGGAACACATGCATGACGCCCTTTGTGACCACCTGAAGCTTCTGTTTCGGCCATTAAACATCACGCGAAATGAATGGTGTACACCCTTCCAGCACCCATACGAAAGGGTGTTAATACGAGCTAACACCCTAACACCCCACAAAATTTTTGCTGAACACCCTTTCTCTAGGGTGTTAAATTAACACCCTAATTGAAGGGTGTTGTCAATAACACCCTAAGGGTGTCCGTCTGGCGACAAGCCGATTTACACCCTTAAGGGTGTAAAAATGTTTAGTGTGTATTTTCTGGGTGAGATATTAAAGATACTCCTTTATTTTCTACATGCAGCTCTTTGAGGCAGGTCGCAGCTCACACCGGTGAGATATCCGTGTTTTACTTTATACGTTATCACTTTGCATTTCTGCACTCGTGACAAAGTCGCGCTTTTTACGTTTGTCTCGAACGCTAAGCGGTGTCTGCGTCGATATGAAAAACTGATTGCGCTCCGCCATCACTAACCACAGCGTTGCGAAACACGCGCCATAGCGGACTACTTCGCGTAGGAGTACATGTGCGAGAGGTGCGGAAGATGTAATCGAGTCGTGGGATTTGTACTGGGAGAGCTCTTTGTCTCTCTCTGCGGTATTCCGGAAAGAAAAGTTGGGGGAGAGTGTCGTTAGGGTACTGCTGGGGAATGACACGGGGGCTTTTTTTTATGGATGGGCGGGAAGTGTTCAAATCCCTTCCCGCGGATGTTGGTTGTATCTATGCGGACAGGTCGCAAGAGTTGTATACAGGGCCGATGCTGTCATGCGTCTGAGTCTGTTTTTTGCGCTGCCGGCAAAATAAAATGACATTCATATAGTGTACTGATGACACTGATACATGACATTCATTCATGACATTCATATAGTGTAGTTTTTTTTTTCCGAAGCAGGTTCAAACAATGGCGGGGCTCTGTGGTAGAAGGCCTGCTTGCCACGCAGAAGGCCTTAGTTCGATTCTCAATAGAACCGCAGATCTTTATTATTTAATTTAATTGCATCTTTCTCATTTTTTCTGTCACCGTTAACGCTGATTTTTCCCTCACAACCAACGCCGCCGACATCGACGCCAACGCCGACACCAGGATTTCTGCGAAACAAGCTCTTTACGCTATCACATTACTATTTCAGCAACACTAACTACGTGTCCGCTGCTGGAAAGTACTCCAGGGTACCGCTTACATCAGGGAAAAGTCACGCATACTCACGAGTTCCTAAACTCACAGTATAGTAGGATATCCTCGGATGCTACTGCGTTCAATCTATTTCCCATCTGTGTGCTCTCGCATCAGAGGCTTGTTATCTTTTCCATTGATGGTTTATTTCCTTTTTTTCCCTGGACTATCTATAACGATTACGAGTCCGGAAGAGTTGGTGGCTCCTTTGGGTATGCACTACATACATGAAACATGAGGACACTGCATTACATATTCATTTCCCTTACCGTGCCTCAGCAGCTGGAGAAGATTAAAACAAGAAAAACAGAAAGCTGGAATGGAGGAGACTGCGCAGTGTCTTCTCTGCGCCATGCACATACTGTCATCTTATTTTTCTAACGATTTGCATAATAAGCAAATTTGGCTAGAGATAGATGAAAAGAAATTTGGGAAAACTGCAAGTTCTTGACGAAGCCCACGAAGGAGTTTCCGTTTTTGAGATCTTCTTTCTTGCTAACGATATTTTGCCCGCATAAAACAGAGCAAGACGCAAACGTCTGCCTTGCGTTTTGAAGTCTTCCGATGGTCTTATGAGACAGCGCGTGATCACATTATGTTAGCTAATTTTTAAAGGTAGCGGCCCGCATAACTGTATGAACAATATTAAGGAACACTGTTTATTGAGAGAACCGGTGAAGGAAGCTTGCTTTTTAAGTTTATTTACAGTTTTGACAATACATGAGACGGCGCCGGAAAAAAAAAAGGCGTGTCGATACACGCCTGACTAGGCTCCTGGCACCACTATAGTACAGCAGACAACAGCGTATCCACAGCTGCAGAAAAAAGAAAACATAATAAAACACGCAGAGACATACACACATATATATGTGCATGCACATAAATGGCACAATTACAAATGAACTAGTTATATCCAGCATAATAAAGTGCAATAATTCGAATAAGTACAAACACAAATGAAGTTGTGTAGATACACTGCTTTGCAATAATTGGAACCAGATATTTTTTTGATAGCACAGCAACAAATAGATGAAAGAAAATAACATTATGTAGCACTCGAACAAAACAAATTATTTTCCGAGAAAGTGCCGTTTTGATTTTTTTCCTAAATGTTGAGAGAGTTAGAGAATGTCCCTTAATATCAAATAGCGCATGTTCATCATTGAGGAGATTAGGAATTTGCCATTGTAATAATTGGTTTCCGTAGTTGGTTCGCGTTGTTGCCATGGGGTGTCCTGAATTCCTTACGTTCTTTGCTAAGTTTAATCGCTTTGCTTCTACAAAGCAGCGGCGTTAATTCAGAAGACCTGTACAAACAAAGTCACACACAACACAGGAGCTTATTGTACTGCTGGTATGCTGCTGTTAACATGGCATTTGTGAAGTATGCAGTTAATCGACCGAAGAGATTAAATAAGGTTAAAGAATAATGACGACATTGAGAACTTGTCATTTCGACCCAGCAACATTAGTCCGGTACATTTTAGTCGCGCAACTTTAGCTCTGAAAATATCAGTCTCGTGAGTGGAACTGGGATTTATTGAGATACTATATGCTACAACCATCCGGATATACGGCCAAGAAGGATTAATCCTCCTTGGGTAGGGCAAAGTTGCGTGGGAAAATGCGATTCGGGTAGTCTGTTTAGGGGCAACCAATCGGGAGGACATTGACAAAGGACATACGATGCTCGTGGTTACTTTGTACAACAGGAGGAGTTGGCGCAAAAAAGTCGCAGTTGGCACAAAAAAGAGGAGTCCGTAGAAGTATACCGTGCATTTGAAGGCCTTCAGCTTCCCTTTCATTTCTCTCTATTTAATTGGTAGAGAAAACTGGAAAGTATATACAGAACGATCAACACGCCGTTGTTTTATCATACTTTAAGAAGCAGCCGAGGTGTTGTACTCTTTAAGCGTTCACAAAAATGTACGAAATTCCAACAAGGTCGAATATGGAAATCGTTGCATTGTTACGATCAGTCAATTAATTTAGAAGTATAACGCTACTTGGTGATTCCGATTAGTTGTCTTTTTAGCACTCGTCTTGATTTTTTGCACTAGCGTTCAACAGCTAAAGTAAAATTGCCTTTGAATTAATACATCACTAAATGCGAACTATTGTCGAGAGGCGTCGCACGTCGTTTGTTGCTTTCACAGGAAATCCGCGAATGAATCTAGCGCGTTCGCTGCGCACGCAGAAATAATTGGGTGAGAACCTTAAACTTTATTCGGGTGATGATATCAGTGTGCTGTTCGCAGCAAGCAGGGCATTTCGAGTTCAATTTTCGCCCCGATATTTGCTTTAGTTTAACACGATCTAAATATTTTCTAATCCAGACACTGTTTCTCCTATTTGTATTTTAACCTAACTTTCCAGGGGGCGTAACGTCGGAATGTAGATGTATATTAGTATGGCGGCATATGTTTTTCATAGAACGAATTTTCTATGTTTCTTGTAGCATTTTCTCCGTGCTAAGTAGGAAGTACGTTCATGGAAAACATAATTTACTAACCTGAAACCTTCAACTGCGATGGTTGCATTTGCGTAGTAAATAATACGAGATAGAAACTGCTGCGGTAATTTCAGATAATTTTCTGTCATCTTTATCTCATCATCATTACAAAGCGCTCTATTATGCACGCGTCGTGCTGGGATCTCAAGCTGAAATTAAGTGCTCCAAGATGTCGGGCCACTCAGGTAGTGTCTTTATTTTCATCTTGGTAACTGCGTGCTCTGATCTTGAAGAATTGAAACCTACTTTGCCTATTAAGAGATGGCGCAACGCATTTTTCTCATTAACGACACGGCCTTACATCTAACGACATGCGCTAAATGTGTTTACGCTGCATGCTTGTCAGCGCTTGTCGCAGTGACCTGCGAAGAATTGCCCATTTCTCACGTAACAGAGCGCCAGAAGGCTTACAGCAAACCCTGGCAAGAAGAGAGGGAAACGTTGCTTCGGGATCATAAATTATTCATGCTTCGCACTTTACGACCTCCTAAGCCTTCTCACCGTCAGGCTTTCATGCAAATAAGCTCTCGCGGGGTCGGTAAGCATCCCTGTTATTTGTTATTTCCTCTGCATCAAATATGGTTGCAGATGCGCAAACAAGCTGCTCTTCTTTCGGCGGTGCCAAAACTTCCAGAAAACAATATTCCACTTCGATTTCGCTTATTGTTTTCTTTTGACTGTTACATGTTTGCCGGACACTGTCCATGTTACGTAAATTCAGCAAGAAAATTCGGAAAATTTATATATGTGCTCCCGAACATACGTGCTACCCCTTTTGGTGGAAGATATCGTGATACCTGCAGAGCACAGGAAAATGCAGTATTGCAAGTACGTGTACGTATGGCTTACAAAAAAAAAAAAACCCGATACTCAAAGTTATTTGTTTTAATACGATTTTCATTACAACTCCATATGTATGTTGATCAAGTTGTTTTCTTGGTTTAAAGGGGCCCTGAAACACTTTTCCAACATGGTCAGAAAGCGCTGCCGAACGGTAGTCGAGGTTTCTGAGAACACGCGAGCCAAACATGATAGCGCAGCACGCGGCCTGGAATTTACAGTCACTTCTCAAAGTCAGCTAGAAATCGTTCCCTCTTCTCTCGACAAGTGGTGCCGTATACCCAAATGACCACACCGTATAACCAAATTCACGGTGACTGGCTGATTTCAGCATCGTCAGCTGCATAGTTACCGCGACAGCCGTGGGAGGGAGCCACGTGCCCGCGCGCGCACTCGCGATCACACTGAAATTAATCAGCTCGTTCGAAGAAAAACAAAAGAAAAAGTGCTGAGAGTCATGACGCGTGCGCGACGTAACGTCTTCTTGCCGTGCCATCCCTCCATGCTTAGCTTCCATCTCACTCGTCGGGACAAGAGAAGAGAGAAAGCAATTACACCGTGTGACAAAACTTTAACTCCGCTCATACTTGCCGGATTTAAAAATTTTGGCGGCGGTCGATTCGTGAGACAATAAACTCCTTTAATAAAGCTATTCGATAGTTACTTGGAAAAGTGTTGCAGGGTCCCTTTAAGCTGGCTCGAACACTTTAAACATTGTAGTGCTCGACTGCTTTCACGTACATTTTGAATAGAATATTTAGTTAGTCCAGTTACGCTGGGTGGTAGAAACACCTTTATCTTACAGGTTTGGTACTGAGGCCTACGAAGTGACAGACGAAAGTGTTGGATGTCTTATTTGAAGGATGTAGGACGTGGTCTTGTCGAATGTAAGACGCCACTGTGATTGTTTTAAGTGCGACCGATCTTTTAGACTCAAACCTTGATAAATACAGTTCACCAATTCTTATTTTTTTAATTATATGCTGTTTAGAAGACGTTAGCGCTTTTATGTAGCGCTGGCTATCCGTTTTCACAAATATTAGCGTCTGTAAAAATCACAGCGATGAAAAAAAAGTTACATAAAAGAGCGCCTTGGGACACTTCCCATACGTTAGCCGAGCCATAAAAAAAAGTCACATAATCACGAAGCCCCTTGACACAGCTACTCGAAAAACAACACGAAATACAGTACGGCCGTAGAACGTTATATTGCACATAAAATACAGCCACTGAAATGTAAATATATTTAAAATAACACTACACATACCGCCAAGTCACACAACAGCACTGAAATAGGCGAAGTCAAGTCACAAGGACACAGACTAAGTTTACGCTAGCAGCGACGCATAACGCGACACTGCCTGATCAAATTATATGCAGAAAATCACCTAAAAGGTTTTCTCAATAATTTCCAAGTATACCACTCGCATCCATAAACCTGTTTATTGATAAGTGCATTGTTTAGCAGCGAGTATATACAGGGTGTTTTTTTTTATACAGTACAGATATTTTATAAAAATTCTACGACAGTCAGCCTCCTGTCGTTTTCGTACATGAACTCTATGCCGTGGCGGAAATACTTTCCCGCAGCTAAAATGACATTGACGCGACTAATTAACAAAAACTCGTTAATTAAGTTTTTATTTATTGACCTGAGGGCAGGTGTTTATATTACAAAGTTGTAGTGCGCGCCAATTTATGGCATACCTATTTCTTCGAAATCACGAAAGTTGCACGTAGTTCGAAATATTCATAATCGAATTTCAGGGGCGAAATCGAAACTGATCGCGCCCGGCACGCACTAGAAATGAAGAAGAAAATACAAGGGCTACAAACACCAACTAAGATTTCTGGACAGACGTAACCAATCAATAAATGAGACTGAGAAGGACTTCAATGAACCATTGGGATTAACGGAGAGATAAACACCGGGGCCACACATTTCATCTTCGCTCTTTAACCATCTCTAAGGAGTGCTTCAGTGGTGATTTTTTATATTATAGTACGCTCTAGATTTATATACGAGGTATTCTCCTTGACCTATACACAGATGAACGATGCGCGATTTCGCGCAACATCGTGTGCGGCTATGCCGTAAAACACTTAGCACCTAGGCGAACAGCAGTACTTCTTTAGCATTTGGAGCTCCGCAAGAAACGACTGCGTCTGACGCTCCATAGTATAGCGTCCTACCTGCTGCGAGAGAGAGAGAAAGAAAATTTGATTTATTACGAAACTAAGAACTCGGGCGGGCGCTTTATTCCGGGGTTAACGTTGGCTTTGCCGTAGCTCTGATAGCACGCGGTCCGTTAGGCACTTCTGGCAGTCAGGATTAGAGCTCAGACGGGTGGCCTCACATTGAACTATATTTCTGTTAGCTTCTGCATTTATTTTACAGCAAAGCTGTTAAGGTAGGGGTTGACCGTGTGTCGTAGACGGAAAATTATTGTCATCATGAATCGGCACTCGCCATCTTCGTCCTCTTCTCCATTGCCTTCCTCTTCTGCTTCGCTAGCAGAAGACGTGCGCCGATTTGTACGGTGAGGTATGCAATAACTTGATGGGCGAGAGAACAAATACAGAGAGAGAGAGAGAAAGAAAGAAAGATAGATAGATAGATAGATAGATAGATAGATAGATAGATAGATAGATAGAGAAAGAGAGAGAGCGAAATAAAGAAATAGATAGAAGAGAAGAAATGATTTCTTGGCGAAAAAAAAATTTTTTTGGCATTATTAGAACTCGCGTACCCACGATCCGAACGTCCTAACAGTCGGCCATCCAGGGACGCTGGTCGAGAAGAGCGTATTCTTGTGTAGTATAGTACAGCAAGGTGGTGAGGGTGAGGGGGAGAGATGTGAGAGTTACGAAGAGGAAAAAAACAGGATGGGAGAATATCTTCAGAGAGAAAGAGAGAGAGCGAGAAATTGAGACAGAGAAATAGATAGAAAGAAAGGGAAGAAACAGAAAAAAGAGGGCGTGGGATCGACTACAGCGAGAGAAAGAGAAAGGAAGAAAGAAAGAACAGAGAAAACGATAGAAGGCGAGAGACAGAGTATAAAGAGAGAGACACACAGAAACAAAGACAGAAAGAATGAGAAAAAGAGAGAAAGACAGAGAAAGAAATAGGCAGCGAAAGAAGGAGTTATAATTCAACTTGCACAAAAAAGATGATAGGACAAAACAGAGAACGCATAGCCATGTGTAGGGTTGTACAGCAAGTATAGTTTTCGGGGTGGCGTAGAAAAACTATCATCTTCATGAACCGCCACGCGCTCTCTTCGTTATCTTTTTCATCTTCTTCCTCTTCTGCTTCGGTCCCAAAAGAGGTACGCTGATTTTTCCACCACCAGTGTACCAGCTCTGCTGTGAGCCAGCCTTGCGCGACTTTGTGCAAGCTGCGCTAATTTTTGAGCTGACTATCGCGAAGACAGTTTGTGAACATTTATGTTGTATCAACTCTTCTGTTGCGTGAAAACATATTATTTTTGTAGTGCTCAAACTTTCTGTATTTGTGTGTCAACCGGTCTCTTCTTACAGCGAAACCTTGTGTGGATAAGTCATTCCGTCTGTGTGTGTGCGAGAACCTTTAGCGCAGGCACGCGTCACAGAAATTGTGCAAACCCCACTACTCACTGCAGGTCCACTAAAAACGAGGCGGGGAATACACGTACGGCAAACACCAATATATGTGCCACGGAAATCGGGCAAGCTCTACTAATTGCCGCTGGTCCATTAAAAAGGAAAAAGTGACTACACGGGCGGCAAGCAGCAATTAAAGTCGTGCACGACACGCCAAGCGTATGCGGCAAGCCGGACAAGACGATGCAAGTCGCGGCAAAAAGACGCCTCCTGCTAAAGTGGGAAAATTTAAAGGAGCATAATAAATTGAAACGGGACTTTCTGAACAGAAATTTCGAATTTAGTTGCAGGGTTCGTGGTCGGCTATGGTTCGGAATCCTGTGTCACCTCTGTGCCTTTGGCTAAACAGTTTGCTAGTCAACCACCTTCACAGAATGAAATGACTGATGAGATATTTTTATCTATAGCAAAACAACAATCCCCCCCCCCTTTTTCCCCATCGGTAGTTGTGGTTGTTGACGGCATTACGAGGAAACTTACACATAAAAGAAGAGGAGAAGCCACTTCCAAACATAGGTGCCAACCTCTTCGTCATTATATTTATTCTTTAAGAAGTGACGTGTCTACTGCGCACGGCCAGCTTAGCGCAGTGCGACTCCATGTACTAAATAAACATTCGTACGCTCGTGTGCGAGCGTGCACTGGAGGTTTCAAAAAGTGTCCACACAACTTACCGGTGATAAAGCGCAGGAAGGTCTACAGACTTTCTAAGATATGAAACTTCGAAGTTCCGCAACTCACCAAGAGGAATAGCTGGTTGACCAGCTGCGTATGAAAGTTTGAACTTTTGATTGATGGACCTCGCAGTTCCGGAAGAGAAAGTGAACGCCTTCATATTACACAGGCCATCCATCATGACGCATTGTAAAGTTCGATTCCTTGCAAAATTCTGCAGTGTTCCCACTACGCAGCTTTCTGCTTTTCTTCGCATGCGATAAGCGGGAACAATTCGGGCTGTTCTTTAAAGACGAACTTAGCAATGAAATCAAAAAGAAGGAACCTCATCATGCTTTTCTTTTTGCGTCACGGCCATGGTGTTCAGTCTGGTGCCAAGTGCCTCGATGCGTGGGGTAAAGAAACAAAATTGTATTGTGTGAATGGCAGGGAGGCCATTACAGGGAGGTGACTTGAAGTGATCAAGAGAAAACGGACAAGGGCAGCTTCAGCATGGAGCAAGCGCTTTCTTGAAAGACTTCCCATCATCTTGATAAAGACCGCGTTATGTTGCAGCGTTTTCATGGCTTTCCTTCTTTACATGAGCTGAAAACTTGAGTACCAAAGAAATGTCGAATCTGGCCAATAGAAGTCGAAGTGTTCAAATGAAGGTCTTAGGTGATAGATTGCAAAGTTTGGCGGAGTGGCAATTCTGAATGTTGAAACACTTCAAACTTAAAAGACTTCAGCTTAAAAAGGACTTCAAGATTAACAATAAAAAGTAAATTCATCAGATGAAAGTATATAAATCGAATTTCTGGCTACGCTACTGATACGCAGTCACAGCACCTCAAGAGTAATTCTGTGTAACTACTTGTCATGTGAATACGAGCCTTGGTGCCCATTTTGTTTTATTAAATGCATCTAAGGACTGTAGCGTCAGCATCTGTAGCGTCAGCTACTCCTCTTGCATAATAGTTGACGACATTAAGCAGTGGGCGAGCACTAAATGATACAATTAGGCACATGGACGAATCCTTACGCACTTACTATCAGTACTTCGATACAAACACTCACTCAACGGAAAACATGTTCCTTGACCCACAACACAGGAAGTAAGGAACGATAGAGCTCAGAAAATTGAGAAAACTAGCGTTGAAGAACTGTGCTTCCGGCCATCTGAGAGTGAATGTATCCACGGGTAAACAAAACACTGACTACAAGTATGTATTGTTGAATGCAAAGCGGGGATGACAGAAATGACCGGTACAATGACAGATAATTATTGAATTATTGGAGAGAGAGAAAAGCCCACAGAACCTCTTATGCATTTTCCTAGGACGAATGGATGGCAAAAGCCATTTTATTTTTCTTCTCAGTCGATCTAGTGATCCTCCCCCGCCCCCTTACGAAAGTTTTCTGCGCCTAACCCTATTTGTACCGCCTCCGTGATCGCCTAACTTTGACCCAGTGAGGATGTCATGTGCTGACGCCATGTGACGTCGTAGTGACGTCATGACGACGCCACAAATTTTGTAGGTATGTGTAGTAATCGTGTGATGATTTTTTGCTCATTCGTGTTGACGCCGACGCCGAGAGACACCGACGGTCAATTTTCGCGTTTGATGTGGCATCTAACGCTATCGCCTTAAAAGTGCGCCATGCTCACAAAGCGGAAACATGCCGCAAGGTGCTGCTGCTGGAGAATATTATTTTCATCAGCACAACGAATCAGTTCAAAAGCTTTCATTCGTCTTCCAAGTATCAATTGCAGTGCATTGATTATGGGGATAGGATAAGTCATGTTATGTATTGCTGGCGACGAAGGTTTCACCCAGGAGTGTAATTCTTGGCGTAGTGTTTACCTGTACTGCACCTGTACCCCTGCGTTCACATGTACACCTGTGCACCTGTGCTCAGTGAATTATTTTGCTGATATAATGTCTGCGACCAACTGGATGCTTGAATACAGACATACCGCTGCAGCTATAGCAGTTATAAACTGAATTTATACACTGCGCAAATTGTATCATACAGTACCACTTATTTTTATCATATTTAATGAGCACGTATGCCTTAAGCAAAAGCCAAGAACACCTTGTTATGTCAGCGGTAAACTTATCGTTGGTTCGCTCGTATATTAACGTCTTCAATATTTTCTATTACTGCCACAGCTGGCCCTTGACACTCCCCGAAACGCATTTCTCACAACAGCTGTCGTGGTGTTGTGAGTAGTGACATAGTTAAAATGAACAATTAGTTTTCTGTGTTCTGTTGACTTTTGACGATAATTAGCACACTAAGATGAAATACAAAGTTGCGCAATAAAACGTGAAATTATATGACGTACTATTACGCGTGCTTCCAATTCATGTTGCTCGCTTTCGGCCCGCCAAACTCGCAGCAATGAAGTTCATTTTTCGGACTGCTTGCAGTTCTTGTGTATACGTCCCTTTGTCCTGACCAAGAAGTCACCCACACAGCGGAGCAATTTGTGACTGCGTCCCGAGTTTTCAAAGCAATTGCCTTTGACAGTATCTTGTGGAACCTCTTCCCCTGTGCACGATGGAAAAACAATCCTGTCCAATGGCAGAAACTGAAACTCGCTTTGGGGGAAGCAATTGTGTTGACAACAGGCAACCACCAAAGTCGACATTGTGTTCCACCGCTGCTCTCCAGAAGTCTTATAAGTTAGCCTAGCCGTCCTCTTGTGGGAAATGCTGTTTCGATGGGCAATGAAAAACTACGATTTGAAGTTCGTTCTAAGAGGAACAACAGCGCACACACTTCTTTTTTTTTTTGCCAATTTCCAACTGCGGGGACTTCGAATACTTTCACTCCGACTTCTCACGCTCCTATTTCTTGTGTGGCGACTCACTGTACGTCGATTGTATGGTTATTTTCTTTCGTGCTTGGTGTCTTTTCATTGCCCTGTAAGCCATTTCTTCCAGTTAACGATGTCACTCTATACCTAGTGTTTTTTCAAGGACGTAGGTTCCATTTGATGTAACGGGATACAAAAGTACACGTTTCTTCTGCCAAAAAACTGAAAGTCCTTTGCAATGGGCCATTATAAGAATGATTCGCTTGTGAAATAGCGAGATTGCCCATTTTCTTGCGAATAATTTTTTTTTTGCGAATCATTTTACGTGAAGGAAAGCAGGGTTTCATAGTTGTTGTAACGGTCATTCTTTAGGTCAGCATCAAAGTAATTTTTTCCAGCTACGAGTTTCATGAACGAGATCACTGTTAACGCAAATTATCACATGCAAGACATCCGATGCAGCTATGAGGAAAACGGAATATGAAGGGAACAGGGAGAATGGAAGGAAGGAAAAGCAGAGAAGTCAACCGAACGCGCGTCCGGTTTGGTACCCTACGATGGCGAAAGAAAATTAAGAGATAAAAAAATAAAGAGAAAAGAAGGAAGTGTTACTATAGCGTGCAACGCGTGCGTCTGTCCATTACGCCCACAATCGATGAATGAGGCCAGTGGATCTTAAACACAGTGGTCATGACTGTGTCACGTTGCGAGCCTGCAACGCGTAAAGAGATGGTCCCATTGGTTTTTGCCCCGCAAGTAGTGTATGATCCAGATCACTTAACACTACACTCCGAAGAACATCATGTTACACGATAAAGCTTGCACACACAAAAAAAATTGAAGCCATTCTCACTCCTGTGTGGAGCTGGCAAGCTAGCGCCACCACCTGGTGAACGCAGATTGAGTCCTTTCTTCATCTTTCTTCATCATCTTCTTCTTTCCTCCTCATTTCATCTGTCTTTCTTTATCTCTTTCTATATCGCCCTCTGTCCTTCCCCTCCTCCTAACCCTCACATCACTACTCATCAACTTCATTTCTCTTCCTCAACCCTTGCTGTACTGTACTGTGCTGTACTCAACCATTGCCATACAGTACATGGCTATGCTATTGCTCACCCTCTCACCGCCTCCTTTTCCTCCTCACCCTTAAATCAGTCCCCCTTAGCCTCACTTTCCTTTTCCATCCCCTTGGCAAAATATACTACACACGGCTATGCCATGGTAGGATCTGCTTGGCACATACCCACTCTCTGTGGTGCATAAGCTATACTCTACAAGGTTATGCCATAATTTACCCTCTTCTATCCTATTTTCCTTCTTCCTAACCTTCAACTTGCTCCTCCTCACCCTCATTCCCTTTCCCCACACCCTTGCTATACTATATTACGCATGGCTACGCCATGCTAGGAGCTACTTGGCATATACCCACAGTCGGTGGCGCATAAAATATGTTTTACAAGGCTATGCCGTGATTTACCCTCTCCCCTCTTCATTTTCTTCCTTCTCACTCTCACATCACTCCTCTTCACCCTCCCTTCTTTTTTCCAACCCCTTGCTACACTTTACCTCACCGCTATACATCACGCGCCGAGTTTTTGGTGGTCGCCCGCGGAATTCACCGTTTTTCATCGTACATGTTTTCAACGGCCGAGCTGTGTAAGCTTTTCGTTGTGACGGGTAGTGCGTACAGAAATGATCAAAATCATGGACCGGCACACGCACTAGCTCTTTCTCCTCTTTTTCGTCTTCTACTTCGCTCCCAGAACACGGGCGCTGCTTTGTCCGGAGTGGGATGCAATAGCTCTGATTGGCGAGAGAACGAGTACAGAGAGAGAGCGAGGAAGAGATAGAAAGAAAGATGAAGAAAGAAATAGAGAACAAGGAAGAGAAAGAGAGAAATTCATGGCGAGGCGGAATTCGGACTCGCGTAAACACGCTCCGAAGGCGAGCGTTGTAACTCGGCTATCTAGGCACATTAGCCAAGCAAAACATAGCCTCGTATAGTGCCGCATAGCAACGGGGTGGGGAAGGAAAGTGACGGCAAATGAAGAGGGAAAGGAGGAGGGAAGAGGGGGGCAAACTATTGCATAGAAAAAAAAGAATATATATATATATATATATATATATATATATATATATATATATATATATTATATAGAAAGAGAGAGAGAGAGAGAGGAAAGAAAAACTGAGAGAGAAAGAGATAAAAAGAAAGAGGAGGCGAGGAATAGAGAAAGAAAAAGAAAGGAAGAAAGAGAAGGAAAGACATAAAGAGCGACAAATTAAGAAATAGAAATACACAGATAAAAACGACATAGAAAAAACAGAGAGAAGAAAAAAAAACAAAGAAGGAGAAAAATAAAGACAAACCGAGGAGGCTGCCCACCTCCGCACTCCTTTCAGGCTTGGCCCCACTAGTACGAATTACTAGCGCGATTGATCGATTTATTGAAAGATTGATTCAATAACTGCAAGGTTATAGACCTCCACTATGAAAACACAATACATGATCCGTAGTCTCTTCGCAGTTGCAGTTCGACATCCCAGTACGGGGGAGGTGAGGTTTTAATACACGCAAAAAAATTACTGTCCGGGGGGATAGTAACGAAGCTTGAAATTGTATTCAGTAAATCAGGTGAAGTTTCGTACCTTTTTCTGGTGCACGGCGAATGAAATCGTATTCTCATAATGAACATTCTATTTGCAGGTAATTTAATAATCCGTAGGTTGCACTATGCGACCATTAAGAAAAGAGAGCAATTTTCTCACAAATACGCTCCATCCTCAAACCAACAATACTCGGCCTGCACTGTAAACACAAATTAGCCCATATGGGCGTTTTTAGCTGTCGACATCTCCTTTTAACTCCCAAGCCCAAAGTAAGAACTCCCATGATTGGGCGCAAAATGGGCTGAAACCGCTATTTTACCCTTATCGTCGAGATGCTCAAAATAAGGTAGTACTAACGTGGCATCACCTGATTTCATTCCGTAGTGAAATGGGCGTATCAAAAGAAGAGACGGCACGCAAGCCACAAAGGGGGTTAAAAATACGCCCTTGCTCGCCTGTCTCACCAAAGAACCCGTATGTTGTCGTTGTCTGTACACATGTGTTGTGCGTATTAGGGGAACCTACTAGGCGAAAAACCGACATAAGGGCTCAGTATCGGACGCTCGTTGCCTGACGTTGTCGGTTTTGTTTCGAATTTGCGGACGATGCAATAGCGCACCTGAGCAGTTATAGCAACAACGCCGAGTGAGAGTGCTCAAGGCCTGAAGTCCACGTTCACGTCGTGTAGTGTTTCCTGTGCTGGCGCCGAATGCGGCCGGTGAACTCGAGCTACAGCCAGCGCATCCCCGACCTTGGTCGATCGTCTTTGGTTACGCGCCAAGCACGTGCGTTGGAAACACAGCGGCCGTGCCCAAGTTACGACAGTCGCCTCGTCGCTGCTGCCTCGATCGTTCGCCTCGCAACGTTTTTGTTAAAAATATACAAGTTCGTATTGTAGACGTGCCTGTGTTTCTGTTTCCTCGTGAATACGCAAAGTTATCACGCAAACAACGCCCGCGACGTCTACACGGTCAACGCCCGTGAACGCGCGGCCGGCGATCGGTGAGAACTCCGCCTTCAACAAATCAACATGACGGTTCGCCTGCGGAAGTTGAAGAACTTTTTTTTAGCATCGTTGAAGTGTTCAAGCTGATTAGGCCGCCCACTACGAAAATTTTGATGAAGTAGCAAATAGTCCATGCAAGTGGATCGACAGAAAAGTGCTGGTTATGATGACGAAATGACCTGACGGCGGATCGCGCAGTGCAGCAGCCTGCTGAGTGAAGTGCATTTACCGCGGCCCAGCAGTGGCCGTGTCAAGCCGCGTCCAAGGATACTTTGTGTGAGTTAAGTGCTATTCCGTGACAAGTGAACTATTACTGGGAGAGTCGTGGGACTAACAAAACAGCCTGAGTGCGCTATCGTGTCGATACTGCATTAGCTAATGTGGGCGCGTTTAACCGAGATGTTGTCTGTGACGATGGTTAAAAAAATGACTGGGTGGCATACAATTGAGACCCAGAGACACGTGCGTAACTTTGTTGAACAAATAAACCAACGGCGCGTTGCGAAAATCCGACACAGGCATCTAGATTATTGCTCTAGTTTGCTTCAGCCAGGGGCGTAGCCGGGAGGGGCACACGGGCCCGTGCCCCTCCCCCTGAAACTTTTTTTCCCGTGGTATACAGAGCACAAAATGACACCCGACCCCACTTATCTGCCCAGATCCGATCCCACGTCGGCTCAAGGAGGCGCCCCCCCCCCCACGAAAAAAATTTCTGCCTACGCCACTGGCTTCAGAAGTTTCAATCGAAGTACTACATGTATGTAGAGCAAATGCCTGAGAAATGATGGTTTTACTCGGTTATCCTTCACGACGATATATCTTGCAGCGGCACTTGAGTTTTCGTGCTTGGCCAGTGGTTAAAGCGGTGATCCGCCACGTGTTCAGCTGGCCATCAGCGGTGGATGATAATACTCATCGAGCATAGCCCCGAAGCATTGCCACAAAATACTGGCCCAAGTAGGTGCAGACGAGACGCACACACCCCCCACCCTCACCGCTAAATGACAAGCAATGTAGCGTATACATGTCCTCAATTACATGGAGATCAACCTTTAAAAGCAACTGATATGTTATCATAACATGCATATAAACTATTTGTTTGCTTCGCTGAAAGTGGTAAAGGCCCCACATGATGAAACTAAGCAACAAATATTAGATGATACTTCGAGTGCAAGAAACAAGTACTGAGCATCACTATTCAAGAAATACATTTCCTGCTGTAATTACACATGACCAGAGGTCACAGCTACAAGGGAGGCAAGGGTGTGCTCAAGTAAGCTAATTTAATATAATAATAATTGATGGGGTTTAACGCCTCAAAACCACAATATGATTATGAGAGTAATGGAGGGCTCTGGAAATTTTGTCCACTCCTTAACGTGCACCAATAAGCTAAGGAAGGTGTAAGGGACAGTAATTGTATGTTTAATTGTAGTGTTGTAATTATTACATAAATGGAAAGTAATTAGTGGATAAAAAAGATCGACTTGCTCCAAGCAGGGAGGGTCTCATTTCGGAAGACTTTGTGCCTTAGGTAGTATGCTAGGGTTTGTTGGTCAGCTTCTAGCTTGTAATAAGTTGACATGCTATGTCACGCCAGATGGCAGCGCCTCCAGGATTGCACGAACATAGATACCAAGTACAGGGTATGGGAAAGCGACCACAGCTGTAGCTCAATTGATAGAGCATTGAACGCGTTATCCACAGGCTGTAGGTTCAGTCCTTACCTGTGGCAGGTTGATTTTTCATACACTTTAATTTCCATTTATGTCATAATTACCATGATATATATATGGTTAAAATATACAGGTAATGTCCTCTATACCTTCCTTAGGGTCACTGTTTATTGATTTCACTAGAATGTGAGACAAAGAGAACAATTAAGGCCAGTGGCGGATCCAGAGGGGGGCGGTAGGGGCGATTCCTCCCCCCCCCCAAGGCCTGTGTAGGCACGCTCCCTGCCCCCTCCTTCACTGCCTCTTGTCAACCTCATCACCAATTACGACAAATGAGCAGGACCACTGTCAGCACAAATTAACAGTATTTATGCTGTGATGAGCTTCTTGTGATGACAGTACCTACTAAAAACAAAAAAGTCAGGAACCCCCCCCCCTCACCAGTTTTACTTCAAGTGGCCGCCCCCTCTAAAACGAGGGGCTAGATCCGCCACTGATTAAGGCTTCACATAAAAATAGTTTTGCATTGCTGCAATGCAACCTGCACGGGAGCAGTCACGGGCTGCAGGTAATCACATTTTCACTTTTTTTTTGTAAATGGGACTATGTGTTGTAAAAAATGGGCAGCCGTCTTATTTACATGTTCCCTCTTTGTCAGCGTTCTTTAACGCTATCCTCCCGAACTTGAAGAATTAGCCAGCACCATCCAGCCCACACCGAAGTTTTATACAAAGTAGACGTTTGTCTGTTATAGCACTGCGATTTGTTCATAATATAAGTGCCTTGCTGGCGAAAAACATGCCTACTAGTTATGAAAAACTTTAGCATAATGAATGGTCTCATTTACATATTGGAAACATGCCTTGAATAATTGCAACTGAAATGATGTGCAATTTTTGTGAAGTTCTGTGTAGTTTGTCACACAAGTGACCAATCCACCACTATTTTAAAGGTAGCCTAAAGATGTAAATATGATCAACAGTTAGTTGACATTGTCATGCCCATATGCAATGTATGTGTCTTTACAGATAAAGCAACATGTAGTGTCCTTTCGTTTGCTATGTGTGTGTTCCAGATGTTTGTGCAACAGCTGTCAAACAGTTAAAGTTTAAAAAAAACAGACCCTGTAATTCCTCATCATTGTCTTTTAAAACCAGCTTTTAAGAGCTGACATTTCGCCCCTGCACACAAAGCTGGGAAGCCTTTTATACATCAGTGCAGTTTAATAGAGAAAAACGTCGTCATTTACGACACCTAAATCTGTGTCCAAGAACCCACCAACGCGTGCGAGCCTGTAAGTATTTTGCATGCACTTTAGCGAACAATAAATGCTTTGTTATTGAGTTTTTTGTTTACTCCATGAAGATCACTACCAATATGTTGTCATTTTTTATTTGCATGTCTATTGATTGATTGGATTTAACTCTCCAAAGCAACCCTGGACTATATATGAGTGATGCTGCAGATGTTTACTGTTGAATTTTAGTTTGGTGTTGCGTAGCGTGCCCTTAAATTAAAGCGCATGAATGTTTTGCTTTGTGACTCCATAAAAGAATACTTTGCGTATGTATCATCTAATGCAGCAAGGACGGCAATAAGTAAGCTTTTGCGCCCTTCAGAAGTACTGGAGAGCTCAAGAAACAAAAATGCACTGTGGTTGTGGCGGCTGCATTTAAGTGCTGTCTGGCTGGCTATTCTTAAAGATGACTCCCACGCACTCTGTGGCTCATTCGTGTTATTAACAGTTTGTAGGAGACTGCTTGTTGCAGAAGTAAGATGTCATTATCCCCCATCACAGTGCTTAAAATATCCCTTGATAGGAGGGGGGGGGGGACATGCTCTCACAGGCTCATATATACAGTAGTTGTTGCAGGGACAATCGCGGTGTAGTCAAGCCAATTGTCTCTAAAAGGGAAGAAATGCTTATGAATTTTGTACAAAGAAATATATTATTCAGAGTGTATCTGGGCATTTCCAATCAAGCACTAAAAAAATGAAGACTTTGGCAACAATTTTTGAAAAATAACTTGGGATGTAAAGGGCTAAAGATATGCAAGCTCGAAAGAAATAACTCTAGCTGCAACGCAGAACATTCATTTACTCACTGCACTGACAACCTCAGGTACGACAATGCTATATTTTATTTTTGCATACACTTGCCTATAAAAGACGTGAGAATTGTGCTCCTTCAGTATTACACCAGACTCTCTTTGCACTACTAAAGAAATGAAAATTTACTGGTAACGTAAGGAGACCAAAGTGAGCCTTCATTAATTCACAAGCAGGTAGCCTCACACTCAGTTGCCTCATAACACAGTATGCTATGGCATCATAGACGTGCGCACAGGGGGGGCAGGGGGGGCGGCCACCCCCCCTAATCACCTAAGAGGGGGGGGCGCAATATCTGCCCCGTACATTGGCCCTTCTAGTCGCTTAAGAGGGGGGGGGGCACAAAATCTGCCCCATACATTGACTTAGTAGGATGGGGGGGCGCTGTGATGAACCTTTGCCCCCCCTTGATGGGGAACCCTCCACACGCCTATGTATGGCATACTGTTTCAGCACTTCTGCCAAGAAGCTTAGTCGAATAAGGTGGTGACCCATTGTGTGTATCATCTCAAGGAAATGCATGCAGGAGTACAACGATACACATTTTCCTGTTTTGCTCACACCATACCAACCTAATAATCAGAGTTGAATCAATATTCGGAAAACTGATGGTTCAGAATTTCCCTGCACCAGGCTCTACTGCCAAACAAATCAACTCCAACACTTTTCAAATGGGTGCTGTAGTGCTACTGTTGACCTGCCGAGGGCAGGTCGAGTGCCCCGTCAAAAATGCAGGGGGAGCCGGCCTCCCAAGCCTAACCTGACTTCAACCCCTTCCATCATAGCTGTGCAAACGCCTAGCTCACACCTAATGTGGACTTATTGTAATTCAATACAAGACAAATTAGATTATCATTTTAAAAACTCTGGACACAATTATAATGAAACCAGCATGACGTAATAATACAAAAAAGATAGAAGACACACGAGCACAATCACATTTATTGATCATTACATTTCAAGCATCTACAGTTTATCATGAACAATGATATTTAATACAACAGAAGTTCACTTAGCAGCTCCTCTTTAAATGTAGCTGCCACATGCATGACCATAGCTCAGCAAAAAAGTTGGAGTGCACTCAGTCGACTCACTCAGCAAATATATATTCTGTTCTGAGGGCTCACTCGGACTCAGACTCACCAAAATTTTCCTCAACCGGACTCACTGGACTCAAACTCATGAGCGTTTTACTCAGCTGGACTCAGACTCAGACTCACGGCTTGACTTTAGCCTGAGTGAGCCTGAGTGTGTCGACTCAGGAGCCCATAAGCGTAAAACTACCTTTTTTTAGATGTTGGTGTCAATGCTATTTAATGCTAATATCTCACATAATCGGCGCTCTACGATACGCCTTTTGATCTTATACCTTCAAATACAAGCTATCATTAATCCAGTAAGGACATTTTTATGAAATACCCGACTCACATGAGATATTTTTATCAAGAACTTCCAGTGAAGAGTTTGCGGGGGGAGGTCATGGCACCCCTCCCAAATCACGTCTCTGACCAATAAATATTGACGTGGCACATGAACGTGAGTGCGTTGACATATGTGCAAATAGGTTTGAGTACAAACGTAAGCCGATATAAGGCTGATAGTAATGCTGAAGATGAGTAGATAGGACCATAGGTCGGCAATAAAAGGTGGAGCTCACTCAGACTCACGCAAGAAATATATTTTGCGCTGAGGGCTCACTCAGACTCAGACTCGCCAATATTTTCCTCAACCTGACTCACTCGGATACAGAATCACCAAAAATTTCCTCAACGGGACTCACACGGACTCAAACTCACCCAAATATTCCTCACCCATACTCACTCAGACTCAGATCATGGGCCGATCTGAGTCTGAGTGAGTCTGAGTGAGTCGACTCATGAATGAGTTTGCCGACCTGTGTGCATGACACCAATTGCAATAACACATACCACAGTCAATGGGCGCACCTTGGAAAACTCTAGTCGTACACAGAGAATAAAATATCATTGGGCTAAGCACTACCACCATGACACGATGTTCTTCCTGTATAAGAAGGAAATATAGTAAACTTCGAACTTCAAGTATTTTTTATACTACTGCCTCAAGTTAACTAGTCATATTTGTACCTACATTTTGTGATTTACCACACAATCAAGGCATTTTAGGTCTGAGACCAAGCTAATTGTTACAATATTGTCATAAAAACATATGAAAGGAAAGGTGGTACAAGCGACTGCTTGTTCAGCTTGAACAAGGAACAGTGAACACTCCTATTTGCCACCTGCTTGTGCTGCCCTTTAGACCATTTATTTTCAAAGTACATGCCCATTTAATTACTCTGTTGTTCTCTTTAGAAGTCACAGCCTGCACTGGTAAAAAAAGCATAGCGAGGGGTGACATAGTTGTTGCCCCTTACTTTGTACAGGCTTAACAGGTCAAAAACAGATGTCCAAAGTCCTCAACTATGACATTGTGAGTTGTACTTTCCACAACAAAGGCATGCATGTGGTCATCAAAATAGTTTGTCTCACGGTACGAAGTGAAAACAAAATATTTTTGGTCACAAGCCACAATCAACGTGACCTGGGCAAAGTGTGGAAGGTCATCATCTGCTATAAATACAGGTAGCACACAACCGACACTGATTTTTCTTTCGCACAATGTGATAGATGTCACACTGTGCATATTTTTCACAGGCATGTCAAGCTCCTGCAGTCTGTCTTTCCAAAGATCCGGCAATGAGTTTACGTCTATTTTTACTGTGCCTATGGCAGCCACAGATTCTAACGGTTGGGTTAATGAGTATACATAAGCTTCATCTGATGTCGGCGGCTCAGGGTTCCACAAATGCTCTTAAAATTGCGAGTTTTCCTTGCAATGGACTTGAAAAATTTATGCTTTGCCTTAAAGTGCATACAGGAGAGCCTGCACAAAGGACTGTACAAAAGAAGATGCCTCGGATAATTAATCATGTAGTGCATTTTTGGTATACCGTTTACATTTCGAAAAGTTTCCCTAAAAGCAGTGTAAAAATCATCGAGTACTTGCAATTGTGCAGCTGCACTACTGCACACACGAGGTGCAAGAACAATGTCAACCAAGGCAGACAGCAAGAGGTACACATTGTATGCATCGTTTCTCTTTGCAACAATATCCCCCACAAATAATGAGAAAAAACAAAAAAAACAATTAATGGCTGATGTGCCAAACACTGATTGATGGGAGGTGGCAATCTTGACTTCTTGTCGCATCCTTGCAAGGGAAATGAACTGAGCCTTTCATTTAGCTGATCGAGAGCGAGTACATGGCTTGATATAATGTGCCGTACAATATGTTTCATGGCAAAAGGAATCGCTCCTTCAAACAGGTCATGCATAACATCTGGTGGAAGACCTTTTTTCACATCAAATGACTTAAGTGAACTTAGCTTTCACCATTGACCCCATAAACACTGCTGAGGTTTGAATCTGTTTTAATTAGGTTGATATGTTGAGCATGCATTTCCCTTGTTCTGATTATGAAATCCTCTTCATGCCACTTCTCACCAATATGTTCTGTCTTTGCCAAACAAAAACGGCAGATAGGCCCTGATGAAAAGCATTCACGAAAATCGCCTATCTGATGGCTAGACAACTTATCTCCATCACCGATCAAAAAAATCTCCGCACATATAACGAAGGGACCCTTTAACAAACTGTCCATCTATCTCAAGTCCATGAGATTCTAGCTGCTGAAGGTCCTCAAGCAGTGACTGAATAATCTTGTGCAAGGTGAATTTTGCTACAGTGGCAGTTTTCACAAGAAGAACAAGATATTTGCTGTCAACTTTTGAGCGAAATTGGGGTGGGAATTTAGAGCTGTCAGATAACCAGCCAGGACTTTATGCTTTTCACGTTTGCTTCCTATTGGATTGTAGAGTTCAAACTCATCAAAGTAAAGTTACGATCTAATCGACACATTACGACCTAATTGACCGCTATCAAAGAAAGCCGGCAGCGCGACACCAGTCTTAGAGGCCATGCAAACACTTGCGCGACCGAAATCCAATTTCGATTTCGAAGGCCATGCGTTGTTTTTAATTCCGCATTGGCGCTGTGGTCGCTGTGGTTGCGTGGGGCGCGCATGCGCGTTGTGTGCGTTGTATGGTTTGGCGCCTTTTCGTCATGTTTTCGTTCCCGCTCTGCCAGCTGTGCCGCTCTGCCTGGCTCAGCGCCTATTTCGAACCCATGCGTGCGCGTTTTCGTCGTGCTGAAGGATGGCCAGCGGAAAAATGTTTCACTCCCTAACGGTGCCTACGGCGAACTGATGGATGCTCTCGCTTCCTTAACCAACGTACGTACATGACAAGACCTTGGTAAGTTTTAATCAAACTTTCGTTTCTGGCTTAGTGCCGATAAGTCGTGAGATGTACTACATGCATACATAACTGTTCTGGCGCGTACTGCCACTGTGGCGTGCAAAGTGATTCAGGCTCTTTGGTAATCGTTTTTGAAGTTTAAAGAGACTAGCGAAACCGTTATTGTCATTTTATGCTTGGTTGTGTTGAATGACTTGATAGCTGAAGGCAAAACGAAGAAAAAGCTCGCTGCTTTATGGAAGGAACGTCACGCCATACATTTTAGTGACCGTGTTCGTTCTTTAAGAGTGCGTAATTGTTCTTTTGAATTAGCTATTTGATTAGGCTCCAACATACTTTCGCTATTTTTCATAGTTAGGCCGTGGTTTAGGCTAATTCAGTGGCAAACTTTTGTATTCGGAATTTTTCGTTTCAAAAAGTCAGAGTAGTGTATGTGTGTGTGCAAATGAGAGCGCGCATGTTCTTTGATCTCCCTGTACCCCGCAGCTTAGATGCGTGATAGCTAGGGCTCTGTGTTTTCGGTGTTTATATTTCTTGAAAGTCGGCAGGTGTTTATCGGGGTTTATATTTTTGGCGGAAATTCGGCGTTTATCGGAGGTTATTTCTCGTAAATCTCCAATTCTCCGAAATTCGGAGTTTTTCATTATTCTCAAAACTCCAAAATTTTAGATCAATTCATATTTAAATACTAAAATATCAAAACTCACGAAGCACATTTTATTTTTTCTAGAATGTTTGAATGCACAAAAACATATATGCACAAGCGAAATACTTCAACACAAAACACCTGCATTTGTGTGTATAACAACCTTAGCTTAAAGCTTATTGTAAAACACGCAAGCATACTTTGCGAAGTTGCTGTCAGTGATCGAAGCGCGCTCCTTTCGATTGACTACTCTCAGCTTTGAAAACGCCCTTCCAACGTTAGCGCTAGAAACAGGAAGTGCCAGAAGACGCAGCGCATTGCGAGAAAGCACTGGCCACTGGACATTTGTGAAGTCTCCAAAACGACAGGGATTCAACAATGTTACATATTTCATAGCACTGATAGTTCGCAAAAACACTCAGGAGCTGGCTCATGTCGTCAGTTTCAAGAAGCACCAATTGAAAAATAGGCGCATAGGTTTGGAACGCACAGGGCAGCTCATGCTTCACATTTGGATTCACAATTTCAACACAGTACCAAAACGATTCTTTGCTGTACTGGAGTTGATCGCACAGGTTGCTCTCAGATGTCTGTCTCCACTTTTCGGCGACAGCAGCGTAGTATTGTGAATGTTTGCGACAATCATTAAGCGGTCATTCTCGTCAAGGAGGTCGAACAGACTTGTGACATCTGATGCGAAGACCTCGGTTGGATCACGCCATTGACTGATGAGTGCGTGCAAACGAACCCCCAGTATGGGATAAACTTGGTGTGCCAGGGTACTCTCAAGTTCCTCTGCCTCCTTTCTCTGCCTCAAGTTCCTTAATGATTGAGAGCACGGCACACGAATTGGTCTTCAGAAACCTCATCTTAACAAGCAAGTCGTGTACAGCTTCAGGCGATGAAATAAGACTCTTGAGCTTCTCACACTTCGTTCTGGTGGCTTTGTCGCTTCCCAATAAAGACAAAATGGCGCGCCAATAGTCCAAAATATCTTCTAGAGCTTCATAAAAAGAGAACCACCTCGACGGACATACGGTTTTAAGCGACTGAAGGACATGCCCATGGCCAAGCACACAAGACCAAACTTAAGGCGCAGCTCCTGCAACGGTTTCAACAGGGCAGGAAAGGGCACAACAAAATCTTGAACTACGTTAAACGAGCTCGTCCTGATTCCATCCTCCAGAGTGTTGCTGAGTACGTGGCACAGATCTTTGAAGTGAAGCGCCTTGAATTCAGGGTTGGAGAGTTGCAAGTCCCTGTGAAGCTTCTGCATGTAGGAAGCTGAGTCGAAGCACAATACAGCTACGTTGCCTAATACAGGTATACGTGTGGTAAACTTTAAATCGGTCGAACCAGGATATGTATCAATGAGCGCTTAGAACTCTCCCTATGGATAAAGAACGGACAGTATAATAAAAAGTTGGGCAAGTTGGTGTTGGTCCAGGTCATATTGGCCCTTGAAATCGGAGTTTATCGGATAAATCCGAATTGTCAAAAATTTTACCGGCGAATGTTTATCGCATTTATTCGGATACAACCGAAAACACTGAGCCCTAGTGATAACTTATACATGTTATCAGTATGATATCACGGCGCGGCCCAGTGAGACAAACAACAAACCATGTTTGATCTTCCGCTGTAACATGTATTCAACTTATTGAGTTTTTGAAGCTTCAGCCAGTCATTGCATGCTGATTTATGCGTTTTCCTGTAATCTTGCACTGATTTTGCAACGTGGGCTACTGAAGTGCACTCGGAGAAAGTTGCTACATTAACATGTTGATTTAACAGATCCAAATGTATGATGAAGAGCTGGGCGACTATGTCGATCTTGAGGAAGGAAGTGACGTCCCAAACAAGGCTAAAATAAAATTGGTGCGGAAACAAGGCCTTCGTGTTGATGTGAGTACTGTTGCAGGTTGGCAATATCTTATTTGTTTTCTGCAATTCTAAGCAGGGGTTTTATCACGGTGTAATTTACAATGTGGAATGTTACAAAGAATTGGCATAGAATATTTAGCGAGAACAGGATCAAACAAGCAAAATAAAATTTAGGAACTGAGTAAATTGTGGCAGGTGTACTTTTACAATATCCAATGCCAAAAAGCAAATGCCATAAATTTAAGGAAAACCAGACACCAACACAGTGGCTTTTGGCATTCGGTAGAATTGTCTGGCTTCATGTGTGTACATAGACTCACAATGTTAAAGCAATCAACAGCTCCTTTGCTGCAGTAGGCATTCACATCTTAACTCTCCTTTTGTCTTCCCAAATGTCTATTACCCACTTCGCGTTAACTCAGGTTTGCTTTTTGAGGAGTTACAACATAAGTTTCCCTTTTGCAAGGTGCTAGCCCTGCGTTGACTTTTGTGCAGAGTACAGGAGGAGCTGTGGAAATGGCCGAGCAGAAGTATTGTTAGTAGCGAAAGTAAAAAGAAAAAAATAAAACTGACAGACATTTAGAGAATCAGTTTTTGCTAATTTTTTCATAACTTCAATTTTAAAGCACTCTGTGTGTTATTTTGCAGTGCCGTGACAGAAAACGCACAAAACGTGCAGTCCATCCAGTCGGTGCCACTGGAAAAGTAACGGGATTTTTAAAATTTTTTGCTCCCTTCTTTTGGGCACTACGACGAGGTGCTGAGGAGAAAAATACAAATAAATGGCGCTGTGCGCCGTGCCATAGTTGACAAGCGCTTTGGCGCATACATCAAGATCGCATGGTAATCACTCCATGTATGCTTCTTTTCTTTAGCTATAACTTGGTAGTTTAACTATTCAATGGCTCAACTGCTCATCATGAATGAGCTGTAGGGAACTAAAATTGTATTATAGAAGTTTTAGTGGTTGCCTTTGTTTCTCCTAGTTTGTAACAGCTGTGCACTTGTTGGTTGCAACCATACTGTTGTCAATTGAGAGCCCAAAAAAAGTCTTGAGCATTGTTTGAGCATAACTTTGAAGTTATGAAATGTTCTTGTCGCTGATCTGGCAGTTAAGCAGCTTTGAGGCTGTATCAAATCTGTGGAAGAACATTCAGAAGAAGTGTGCTTGATTGTAAGCTCGAGCGCGCATGGGACCTTACAAAACTGTGATGCATGCTCTGCACACAGCAACAAGTGCATGGGAATGTCACATCGATTATTTGGCTATTGCAGCTTGTATATGCTCTTCAGTGACCCCACCATTGTAGTTGTCCAGCGAAAATTGAGGCAATGTAACGAGTTAGACTTAAGGCTTTGTGACATGGTTGCAGTTTTGCTTGCATATAGGCAAGTTGATGTTAGTGTTTTGTTACGACTTATTTCAGTGGCCGATGAAACACCGGGCTTCTGTTATCGGGGGTTAACTGAGTTTAATAAGTATTAGGGTACAGGAATAGGCGAGGCTACATAGAGGTAGGAATGTAGAGAGAAGTGTTCAGAGGCGGAGAAGTGGCCCGCGAGCAAGAGGGCCAGACGAAATTTAATACATCAGCTTGGAGTTCGTAGAGGAGCCCTCAAAGGGGAACTCCAGTGCATTTTCGACCATATTGAGATGGTGCCGTTCTCAAATAGTAATAGAAGTCCTGTATCAGCTAGGGTGGTTCATTTTGCTGAGAGACTCCTCAATAATTTTAAATAGACAATAAAAGATGAGTCAAAACCGAAACAGGTAGCTGCTCCGTGGTGGGTATGCGATGACGTCACGAAATACGCTGCACGCTGCCACGACTAGCCAGGGTGTAAACATAGCACACGTGTTTCTCCTATCGCACGAAAAGCAAGCTGGCAATGTCATCCGACGTGGAATCAAGCTGTGCCAGCCTGTCTGAACTTACCAGTGACAAGTTCAACGATGATCACAGCTACTATCTGAGCGCGGAAGCATCGCCTTTTGATTTCGACCCGCCGGCGCATGATGTAGCTGACATCCCCCGCATCGATCTCCTCGTTGCTCAATATTGTGCGTGCTTGCTGTAAGACCCAATGCCAGCGACGACTAACATGCTGTGCAGCTGACAAAACCGAACAACTGTGCTCGCGTCGTTGTCGCCACGTAGAAGAAAGCACACACTGCATGTGCTGTACGAGGCGGGGCTGGAAAAGAGTAGGCACGTTACGTTGGCATACACAGGGTAGCCCGCGTTTGCAAGTGTGATTCCGGAATTGGCTACCAAGTTTTAAAATTTGTTTTCTTGAAAACTAAATTACTCACGGTTGTACAATTTGCCACATATCATCAAGGTACCGAAGAGAACATATTTGAAAGTTTTATTGAAACTGGTGAATATCGAAAAACTGCCGGATTCCTTTTAAGCGTGACTTCTGAGATATGAAGGTGCTGAAGCACATCACAACCAGCATGTTGGGACCTATGTCATAATGACAACCACCATGTGCATGGATTGCCTACTTAAAGGAGTACTGACACAAAATTTTGAAGGCGAGATAACTTGTGGGATAGATTTGTGTGGACACACATGTATCATCTACAAAATATCAATGGATAATACAGCCTAGAACTATTTAAAATCAATTTCAAAGTATGTGTCGTGGCACTGCAAGTGAAACGTGCCTCTGGTTTCCTTGTAAACAACCAACCGCCACCTGCGTCACGAGTTTGTGTTGGCTGCCGTTATCCTTGCGAGCGCTGTCTCCTAGCAGACCTTTTCAATGGAAAGAGGGGGCAGGCTTGCACGGGAGTACAAAGGCTGGTGTCCTTGCCTTGGCAGTGCATTTTTAGGGGGTCACGTATATTTCGTTGAAGCCTTCGTTGAAAAGAGCTGTCAAGGCGGTGCTCACGTGCACGCGGTATTTTGTCCTCACGTAGCCAACTTATGTTTACACGAAAACCACTCTAGGTCCCATCTCGCTCCGCACTCTCTGAAACGGAAACTGCGACTGGGCGGTATAAAACCCTTCCCAATAATTAACCGCGGTGCGCTCGAGCAAACGAGCTTTCCAGCCATGATAAGTGGATTATTATCTACTTATTGCAACAGAAAAAAGAAGGTGCAAAATTTTTGTGTTGGTGCTCCTTTAAGAACTGTTTTAGGCAGCTAACAAGAAATATACGGTTATCAGCTTTACAGGCTTACCAAGATGGCTTTAGTGGTAAATAATGCTCACTCATAACAAATTTAAAGAAAATGAGATTTTATTGCAGTTGGCCCCTAGTTGCACAGTGAAAGCAAGCTAGACAATCTGGTTGGATCGTTAGAAGACTGCTGCCTTGAGATTTTACAATGTTGTGGAGAATTTGAACATAAAAGGTTCACAGTAAAGTGTTTCTTACATTCACTAGCAAGCATTTCATAAGATAATGAAAGTAAATGGTAGCATGACCTAGGTTTGGCCCATGGTAGTTAGTTAATTTTATAAATGGGTACCAAGAATATAGCGAGCCACTCGAGAGCATGCACTAAACCAAGGGAACTTTAGGCTCATGTTCACCAAAGTGGAAAAATTTAACAGCATTGGTTGTCAAGTATTTGAGTATATGTATATAAAATACAGTTGAAACTTGACTTATTGAAGTGACGAAGGGGGTTGAATTATTTAATTGAATCAGGAAGTTTGTAAAATTGAGGGAGGGCATTTTTCAGTCCTTTGAAATCTGAAATTGCAGCGTAGTGTCACCCAAAACCTACTGTGGCATTTTATTTGCCACTAATACACGTTTGCACATGTGAAAAGTCCGCGAGGGCAGTCCGAGCAGAAATTCGTCCGATGTGAGGGCGATACAGCGAGGAAGACGGCCACATGCAGCTACGAAAAGCTGCCGATATTCAGACAGGGAGAACGAATGCATTTATTGTGCGAGCAGGCAGAGCAAGAAAGTTTTATAGAGACTATTGGTGCCATCTGCTGCATAAATTATTAAATAACAAAAGTAACCACCGTGTTCGTGTGGGAGTATTTCTAGAGACAGCAAACGCTATCTGCCTCGCGCACTTTGATAGGTAAAAGCGCTGCTGGCTGCAGCGTGCAGCCTTGTCAAAATAAAACTAGTCTGACTACCACGTTACTGATTTGGTTAATGGTCTAAAGGGGTACTCATACAGTAATTTTCATTTGTCGTTTTCTTTGTGCCAAATGAAAAGCCAAGCCCTCAAGAGCCTAGAAGCTCATCCCGAAGAAATAATTATAGTATGTTTTTAAAAGCTAGTTTTGGTTCCTACTGTACCCGTGCGTCAAAACACTGTGTGAGCTTCTCCTCATGCTCTAGCACAAGATATCATGATATTTGCATGACCACTTCACCTCATGTGCTAGCACAAGATATCGTGATATTTTCATAACCGTTTCACACCGTGGCTTCGTTAGCGGGGCACGAGTGACAATTTCGGGTGTTGCAGTGACACAAAAGTGGCCATTTCGGAAATTTTGGTACCCGACATCATCACAACTAGCCAGACTGCTGCGTGTAGTCACCAAAATTAGTACTGTAGCCTGACGCCAAGCTAATGTCGATGCACCATGGGAAACTTGGAAGAATACCTGAAATTGACTGTTTATCGAAACAGTTGTATCTTCTGAGGGAATATACGATGCTTTCATCATTTTTCCATATTTTTGTTCAATATCTCCCCTTTAAGCCCCAAACTTAATATTGCTGAAGTTTTGCGGAGAAAAGTGGCATTTTGCCAGTGGTTTAGTATAATGCCATGTCTGTGGGCATTATACTAAATGCGAAAGAGGCAGTGGCCTAGCTTAATAATGCAACATGTATTACACATTGAAGTCTTTACACAAGAAGATCAATCATAAATAATAATATCTGGGGTCAGGCCCGTAGCCAGGAAATTTTTTCGAGGGAGGCCCACTTGCTGAAAGCCTTGACTATTTGAGAAAAACGGCTACTTTCATGATTTATTTTTGATAAAACACCGTGTGTCATCAAAATTTTGGGAGGGGCCCGGGCCCCCTGACCCCCCCCCCCTGGCTACGGGCCTGTCTGGGGTCTTACGTTCCAGAACCACAATATTAATATGAGAGACGCTATAGTGGAGGGCTCCGGAAATTTCGACCACCTGGGGTTCTTTAACGCGCACTGACATCGCTCAGTACACGGGCCTCTACCATTTCGCCTCCACCGAAAAGCGATTGCCGTGGCCGAGATCAAATCAGCGACCTTCGGGAAGATCGATCATTTAATGCACACTGAAAATAATTTCTATTGCGTAAAGGCCATATAATGCTTTAATAAAGATACGTACAAGCTGCTCTGACAAACTTAGTTTATAGAAGACTTGTATGAAGCCTTCAATGATTGTTTTTAGCAATAAGCAAGGGGCTTCTGCGCTAATTCTGTTCATCTGAATGTGTCTCTAGTGTTTTTGTTCTTTTACTGTTTTGTTGTCCTTAGTTTGCTAGCATCTGTAATGCTCATTTATAGAGTTTTTGTAAGATTTGTTATTTTCTAAGGCACATTATCTTGGGATTTTTTATGCACAAGAATATAGTTTCACATTATTCAGTTCTCACTGGGGTTATTTCACTGCGTGTACAGGTACCCGTCCAGGCAGCTCTATCGGGTAGCTGCTGAGAGATTGGTCACCGCTCATCCACACCTTGCAGATAGGGTCGGTTGCAGCCTGGTAAGAGCATCGCACATCTTTTTTTTCAATCTTTGCAGTGCCACAAAACCTTACCACACTGTGTAGCTGCAGTTACTAGTTGCCATTTTACATTGTGACTGTAAATTTTTCTGGTCATGTAAGAGCTGAGCATGATGTTGATCTCTGGTTCTTCTAATGAAGCATGTCTATCCCTAGCTGCTATTTTGGCGCAGATCAGTTGTTATAAGGGGCAATCAAAGTTTGCATTAAAGGGACTGTCTACGGTCCTTCATCACTTTTCTGTTTTGTACCGCAATAGAAAGCGTACCATCTGAAGTGTCCGACCTTGCAGCGGTTTCTCTGGAAAGTGAGTAGAAATTTTTAAAACAGAATTTTTCTATCTGCGTTCGGTCTTCTTTCATTGACGTGAAACATGCCCACAACACTGGTTGGTGGACGCGATGACGATTGTAGTGCCGGTAAAAATTAAAACCGAAAGCACATGCTATTTCTGTAGGATTACTTTATTTTCGCTGAACACTATTGTAATGAATGGTAACAATCGTTTTCAGTGCGCTAGCGGTAAATGAAACCTTATTATACGATTACAGAACACTTGTTTTGCTGTAATCGCAGTCTATGCGTTTATTTTAGCACAGCTGCCGCAATCCAAGCCAAGTTGATCAATAAATGCGCGCCTTCACAGCGCAGCACATGTGAGACATCCTAACAACAATACAGCAGCACAGTACGATCAGTGCAGAGAGCCGCAAGGCCTACCGCATGAGTTGAAGCAGACGAAATCGAAGATGGCGCCGTAAGCAGCGCCACCAGGCGCCTTTTTGGATGCGTGAGAAAAAAAAAAGCAAAAAATTACTCTCTGACGCAACCGAAGGGTGCCTCAAGTGCGTAAAATACAATTTCAAGTTATACATGTTTGTTTTTAAGCAAAATGAGTCTACCTGCGTGGATTTCTTGTCATACCAGTGAATTGAACCTTATCGCCGTTGGGTGACGCTAGCGGTCATTCTTTCACGATTTTCAACATCAAATTAAAAATATAATTCCTCTTTTATGGCGCAAAAGCATCCTCGTGGCTGCCGATGCGACGAACGATATTCTCATTTTCACCACAATCAGAAAATTTTTTCCGAGCGGTAGACAGTCCCTTTAAGAATGAAAAAAAAAAGGCGTGCCTGCTGGGGCAGTTTTGTGGTGAACGTGTACCATTGTTATGAACGAGAATGCAGAACTTGTGTCTTGTCTGTGGTGGGTACATTTCATTAAGGGTTAAAATACAAAAGCCATGTGCTCAGATTCAACCTTGATAAAGACCAGCAGATAATGAAGCCAAAGAAGGTATAGGGGGTGTTAACTGTACTGCTTTAAGTGCATTGTGGTAATCGCAATATAGTAGATGCGAAGAAAGTAAAGTGGACAAAAGGCAACTTGCCGCTGGCAGGGACCGAACCTGTAGCCTTCGTGTAATGCGCCCCGATGCTCTACCAATGTAGACAGACGTTAAAAAACACCAGGGGGTCCGAATTAATCTGGACTCCCCACCATTTGGGTGTGCCACATAATAATATTGTGGTTTGGACGCATCAAACTGCAACATTTAGTTTAATTTTCATAAATTTTAGGTGGGAATATGCCCTGCATTATGCCAGCCTGCTTTGCTATTTTTGCAACATCTGTCTGCCAGTACATGAGGCATCCACTCGTGCATAAAGTTTTGCTACATCATTAAGTGACAGTTGACCACCTAATTCTTTGTCTCAGCTTTTCAAGTACAATGATATAGCCTTCACCATTTCAGGAGTGTCATAAGCTGGAGCGCCACCACACATTTACCAGTTTGCCACAGACATTCTTGAAACAAGGACCCTTCAAATTGCAGATCAAATTGCTGTTTATGATTTAACCTGTTTTTTTTTATAGGTGCTGCCATTTTTTTGTTTTGATGCTTTAGGTGCGATCTACGGTAACATGTAGAGCAAAATTTATATTTATGTTGTTACAGAAGTGACGTGCGCTCTCATTTTGGTGAAAATTGCGTGTGGACATTCCAAATTTATGATACATTTGCTATGAAAATTTCAGAATGCCCGTCATAGCGGTACAGTCATGCTCAGTGCAGAAAAATGAAGGACGATAGATGGGCTAGCTAGTTGATATGTGATGAACTCAATGTAGCTCTTAAAGCAATGCTTAACAAAAATAGGTAAAAAATGACAAAATACCACTTGAAAGGCGCTAGTGTTCAGATAAACAGTTTATTTCACATATTTTAAACAGTTGGGTGCAGTTTTGGTGGATTAACAGTGCGTGACAGCTGGACGTCAGAGTGAGAGGGGCACATCGACGGCTGTGAGATTAAATGCCTCCCTGGCGAATGCAGGGTGCATGTTTTCCTGTTCTGCTACCTCCCTTTTTCCGCCTCTCATCTGCATCGCACTCAACGGCTTTCACAAAGGCACTGAGGTGTGCCACACCCGTTTGGGCCTTTACCCCAACCAAGAGCATTGTTCGCTGTCGGTGCCGATCATACGGGCTCTAGGAACCATAGTGAAAGCAGAGCCAGTTGAGAGATGCAGGCAACGGCTGGCAAAGTAGGCACTCCCATTGCCAGGGGCGTTAAGCATCACCTCCTCTAGTTCACAGCATGGCCGCTGCACGGAGCAGTTTGTGAAAAACTCATTCAATTCATTCTTTTCCATTAGTTTCTGCCTGAAATGAAGGTTGTGGCTACAGAATGCGGCACCCAATCTTTCAGTATGGCTGAGAATCTAGGGGGCAAAAATTTTGTTCAGTGTTTCTTTCAGCAACATAAAACCGTGCATACTGGGCCCTACATGGTGTCTGGTTCGTTAGTTCTGTTCAAGCTTGGTGCTATAATGGTGCCGTCAGCTATATCATTTGAGTAGTTAGTTCCGTCTGTACACCTGCAACACTGATGAATTTTTCAATCATTGTTATTAATGTATGTGTTTAAAACTTTACAGGAATCATGGGTGATGGCCCTGAGGAACAAGTTCCAACAACACAAGAAAAAAGCTACAAAACTGTTCGGAGGAAATGCTAATTCAAAAGAAACGCTGTCTGCCAAAGCAAATGCAGGCACCATCTGAAGAAGTGGCAAACAACAAATTGTGCCGTCTTTTTTGTGAGTTGCTTTGAAAAATATTTCTTACATCTTCTGATGGTATCTTGGTGTAGCAGCTGCAGTACCGCTGGTGCTGCGCTATTATTTAGTGCTGTGTGGCAGCAGATTTCTTAAATAACTAAAGTGACAAATGCAGGAAAAATAAATTAGTTACATTGTGCAATAAAAGCTCGTCAATTTGGATATCGTCAGACCGACAAAAAATGACCGAATTAACAGAGTGCCATGTTACTGAAAGTATCAAGAAAACAATAAACAAATGCCTGTTACATTAATACACTTTCATTTTCTGATAAATAAGTACATCCTGTATTTCTTTGCATAAGAGCAGTGTAAAAGCCGCATTAGTCATCCTGTGACTGCATTCACATTGTGACCATGGCACAAGACTCTAGTGTTTAATTAGCCTGAAGTGTGCTCTACATCCCTCCTTTATAACGTACCGCCGCCACCACCAACACCACCACGTATGTGACGGTACTTTTTTCTCTGATAAAACGTTTGGCAACTGATTGTTTGTTCATCGCGACATAGCAATCAAGTTTTATGCCAGCATGAGGACTGCGGCTGAAAGCTCTTGGCATTCAACAGCTTCTGCGTTGTTTGAGTTTTGTGGCGTTGCGCGCGCAATAAAGTCCAAAGCTGCTGAGTGCCGAATTTGCATGCGGAGAATATACTAAAGAATGTTACGTATCATATTCGCAGTGTCACATCGTAGCGTGCGATGTTGTGAATATCACACGTAGCATTCATAAGGGTATTGCTCCGGGGTCGAGCAATGCGAAATGTGAGTCGCACCGTGGCGTGCGCTTCGTTTCAATAAAACCGAGGTCCTTGCTCTAACATGAGTGCTGACTTTACCTCGGGCCCATTAAACGTCAGTGTAGTCAGCCTGCCCAGTAAGAGCACGATTTGCACACTACTTCATTTACGAAAACGTGGCAGTCCACCTCGTAATGCTTCACACAAAGGCAAAAAAAATGCAGCATAGACAGCTGCTTGCTGTCTGCTTTGTATGAAACAGATTCCCGTGATGCGTGGGACCTGCTGAATTTTTGGATGAGTGATTGTCTGCATTCTTGTAGTTGCACTGCACCATTTCATTTTATTTTTCTTGTATTTCAGGACTGCAGCCATCTTACTACATATGGAGAAACCGTTGAGTCCTTGCAAATTCATAACGAAAGGCTCCAGAATAATGCAGCCTGCCACGATGAAGCAACAGGAAGGCCAAGGTTGCGGGCAACAGCACTGGACAGGCATAAAGAGCTTCGCAGCCTCACCCTGTTGGATGCTCTTTTACTGTTTCCATTTCTTGGAACTGAGGCATTGGTAAGTTCGAGCAAGACCCTTTGCTTTCTTTTTTGTTTGTCTGTTTTAGTGGCTCCTGTGTATCTCAGGCAGTAATTGCAGTGTAATTTTTTATCACAGGATAACATGGGTTTATGCTGCAGTGATGAAATCTGATATGAAAACTGAATGGTACTTCGGGATGAGTACTGGGTCAAACCTTCTCAACAGTGATAAAGGATGTAGACCAGAGCACAACAATCGACTGATACAGCAATGCATTAGTAAAAAACAGAATCATGGTTTAGGAAATAGAGTACCTAGCGTTCATCCAATCACCAAGACATGTGCTTCAGTCAGTGCAGCAATGTGGATAAGTCCAAATATTCATACAACTTCATTTGCCTTGTAAATGTGGGATATCGTCAACTCCTTAAAATACTGGCTGATATATTTAGTGGCTGTCCATGCAAGGCGAAAACAATGATGCCAAATTATCAGGTCCTGGCGCTCTTTGGCCATCAATGGCCCTTGCGCCATAAAACACCATATATCATCATCATCAATGATGCCAAAGAAGGGATTAGGAAACTGTCATTTGAAATAAGCTAAAGTGCAGTCAAACTGGATGAAAAGGCAGCTTTCTGCAAGTAGCAGCCAAATGCACATTGTTCAAATTCGTGTTGTGCTTTACTTAAATATCCACCGTGTTCAGGTTCTCCAGTTTACTTTATTGCTATCCTCCTGTCAATAATACCAAGGATGAATCCTCATTTGGCATTAATACTGCCAACTTTGAGGATTGAATATATAATAAGCAAGGAGGAGACCAGGAGCTTGAACGTTTATTTGCAACTGTAAAAATGCAGTCAGTGAATCCAAGCGAAGCATGGTTACACGATTATGTATGATTGATAGTTAAATACAATAATTAATAGTGAAATGAAAGTATATAAAAATGCTGATGCATGCGCGACCTGAGCCCAGTTCCTATTATTCACCTGCTTGGCGTGTACTACATGTTTGTGTGGTGGATGCAGCTTCCACTTGCAGCATGTTTTCTTTCTGTGCGCTATTTTAAATGCAACGCATTTCTTCGCGAACCACAGGCACTTTGACTGTTTCATCTGCCTACCTATCTACCTACCCCCCTATGTCGTAGTACTCTTGTGATCATGTCTCCTTGGTAGACACTAAAATTGGCATTGGAAGACATGAGTGTATGGAAAGTACGATTCATCGGTAATGACAAGAATAATGTGAGCTCATGGTTCTATGTAACATTGTCACTCATGTTACAACGTAGATGTCACTTTCATTGCAATGAAGTCCACACTGCGTTGTGATGACTGGTATATTTGAGCAATGCTTGACCGTGCCTTGCCGAGTCGCAGGAGTACATATGTAATGGTTACGACGCTGTTATAAAAGTGGATCGCAGGCACTGCAACCATAATTAGCATTGCCCTGATATGATGCTTCTGCAGCGTCTTTTTCCAAAAGAGCTTGGAGCACTGGTGTCTCTGGTAGAATACTTAAATGCTGTGCAGAATGCCTGGGTTTGATTCTGGCTCAAGCCTTGAAAGCCGGCACATGGTTTTCTCTTTAGCACTATCATGTTAACATTTCCAAACTCTATTCTCACTGTCGCTAGTAAAGACAGTGTATCACCTGTGATACCACAGGCTGTGGTATGCAGGCATGTGCCACATGTTGCTGGTGGGAAGAGTTTAATGAGGTACAGTAAAAGCTCGTTAATTCAAACTTGGTTAATTCGAACTTACTGCTAATTTGAACTGACGCCCTGGTCCCGGCACAGCCCTATGTATTTCTATCGGGGAAAACTCCCGATAATTCGAACGCGTTGGTATCTACAACGGTGAATTCAAACTGGGAGCCTTCTGGCTTTCGTTCCTCTTCACAGAAATCGGCCCGAATGATCACCCAAATTACTCATTACTTTCATCTGTAAAACAAGTGTAGTGATTGATTTCCATTTATGATTTTATGGTTGCAAATGTCGTCTGTCTGCTGCTACTGCTGTATGGGTGGCATGGCCCAGTCAGGCAGTGTTTGCCTTTAGCCGTGTCCCCTTGGACAATTTCAATATTGTTCTATAAGTAAACTAAGAAAGAAAGACCTTAAATTTTGATTGTGTTAACTGTGCCATGTAAATGAACGTGTTTTGGAGCACAAATAGCTTCGTATATCTTGGCATTAAGGCTCACTGCTCACGTGAATGCAAGTCCCTGCTTGTTTCTGGCATATCGCTGACTGATCAATAAATTCTGTTGGTTGTTTGAGCATGAACTTAACTTACGAAATTACCTGCCACAAATGTGTAATATCGCCTAATTTGCAGGAACGAGTCCAGAGGTGGCTTCTCTGGGTTCTCTCCACACGGTGTGGCACGATATCTGTTCAATCTAGTGCCCGCACGCTAATTCGAACTCCGCTTAGTTGGAACAGTTTTATACTCCCCTTTGAGTTTGAATTAACGTGCTTTTACTGTAGTTGACCAGTCATCACATTATTCAGGACATCAGCTGTGACATCAGAACATTTAACTGGCCAAGTTAGTGCACTTCCATCTTGAACGAATAAACAGTGTGAAAGAACAAGGACTAATGAAAGAAACGACAGACAACGGCGCTAACTCACAACTAAAAGCGTTATTCTGAAATGAACGGAATAAATTAGCAACTGGAGAAGGATTATAAACAATCATCATGCATGCACAAGGTAACAAAAGTACAAGAAATATCCAAGTGGCTGATTATGCATGAACATGAGGCAAACTATTCCTGAGATATGATACATCTGCCTGTGATAAGGCTACCGAAGGTTGGCTGATGCACTTGTGACCTTCCAGTGACATGTAAAAGGCTTCCATGATTTCTCGCATGTGCTGATCCCTGTGCCGATGCAAAATTTCTGTCCTATCTAAACATGGATTACAAGCACTTTTGCGACAATGAAGAGCCAAATGAGAACCTGTGCCATTTTCAGCTTCTTTTGTTTGTCCTTGTTTTTTGGTGCTGTTCATTCGTTCAAGACATCAGCTGTGAATCGTATCTGTCGTATACTCACGGTTTCATATGCTAATTTCGGTATGTGCCACGGTAAGGAGATGACCACGAGAGCGCCCTGGCATACGCGGCTTAATAGATAGATAAACAGAAAGAAGCAGTTAAAGTGCATTTGGTTTGCTGAGAAATGCTTTGCATTTAATAGATGTTTGCCTGCTTCCTTGGCCCTCACTGGCACAGGATGACATTCCCAGAGTTAATTGAACATTTATCCCAAGGAAACTAAAGGATGGCTGCTGCAGTAGATTGTGTGTGTTTCTCACCTGTAGCAAGTCCTTTTTTGTGCACATTCATTTTCCTTTCTCTCGCTGCACTGTTTTTGTTCTTATGGTTGTAACAAATAGACCTCAACCCTTGTTCTGTCTGGCATATCAGCTTCAATAAGTGTCATTAGCTGTGCAATTACTTGGAAATGGAGGAAATATTTTGGGAACGATCTTTCTTATTTTTTTTTTTTGCCAGCTACTTTCAGAGTTTGAACTCTTTTTCCAAAGAAGTGTGGTCGATGAAATGAAGAGTGGCTTCAAGATGGTCCTTACGTTATGCTCAACTTTGGGGAAGCAGATGAAGTGACAGAAAACTAGAAAGGATCACCCCTCATGCCTCGCTGACCTTATCAGAACAGGCAGTTCTTCTGCATAGTTATAAGGAATATTTTTTTTGTTTGGTTCAGCATTATCGACACTAAAAGTTACATTACGCTTAACAGCATTCTTTTTTTTTCTTCAATCATAGGAACAAGCCCAGCTCACACCTTGCCTTGTGGAGAAAGAAGGACTTAGTTTACACATTGACGGGGAGCCCGTTTTGAGTGTGCCATCACTTCTTGCAGGAATGGCGTGCCTGTTTGCATCGTTTTGGGTATCCATATGGAATACCCAAAAAAGGGCACACAAAATGCTCACATTCCTTGAGCATGCGTTCCTACACCTTTCACACGTGAAGCCGAGTGTCAAAGCTCTGGAACTTATAAATTTTTTTTAATGAGTAACATTAATTTAGTTTCACAATTGTATAGTTTTGTAGTTTTCTTCAAGGACATTGTGCAAGCTGGCATTTTGGACTTCTGTGCCTTGAGAAGAGGTGAAAAAAAAAATGTGACAGACGAATGTTAATATTGCATTTTTTTGTGCAAGGTTTTTTTTTCTTAAACCTTGGCCATGTGTCGCATGTGGAATACGGCGTGCACTTGTACAACCAATGTGTACATTTTTTTATTGCAAACAAGTTCTGCGGTATCCCGCAAGGTGGAGGAAAGATTAAGAAAGGGAAAATAGACAACCACCTGTTTGTAGCCTGAAGCCACAAGAAAATTCATGCAGCTTTCTTAGGGAAAAAAAAAGCTTCTTCGTTGCCAAAAAATTCGTCCTAGTTCGGGGTCCCGGACCAGGACGAATTTTTCGGCAACGAGGATGCTTTTCTTTCGGATAAATCCGTATGGATTGCCTTGTGGCTTCGTGCTACAAATGGGTGGTTATCTGTTTTCTCTTTCTTAACCTTTCCTCCACCTTGCGGGATTCCACAGAACTCATAGGTTTTTAGTTGCCGAAAAATTTTTCCTGGTCCGGGGTCTGGGACCCCAGAAAAGAACGAATTTTTCTGCAACTAAAAAGCTTTTCTTTCTGAGAAATCCATATGGATTTCCTTGTCGCTTCAGGCTACAAATGGGTGGTTGTCTATTTTCCCTTTCTTAAAATTTTTTTATTATTAAACATGCCTGGCAGCATTTATAAAAATAATTTTCATTTTGTGATGTCAACAATGTGCCCATGGCCTCGCAGGTTGACTACTTGCTCTAAAATGTTTTATCCACCATTGCAATTTTTAGATGGGCCACCCAGGTCTTGAGCATTCAGTGAGAAAGCCTAGTCACTTTTGAATGTTGTGACATGAGTGATAAAATGGTGACTACAGGTATCTTACTTGCATTTGTATTGTTTGTGTATGGTATATGTGGTAGCCATATATTATAGGTTATATTAAGGTATCCAGGTTTACAAGTTTGTCAGCCTTTTTGTCATGAAACAAATGTGATCAGTTGACCTGTCTCAATATATTTTTAAGGTATCCACGATTTATTTCATTGTGCTAAGTCATGGTGAACAGAACAATTGCAGCCGTGAAAATTGCTGTTAAATTTAGTTGACAGCACAGATCTCTAGTCATGTGTGAAAGTGCTTTACACATAGTACTGCGCAATTAGCTGTTTCAGTTTATAGAAATGTCATGAATGTGTGATATCGATATCTGATAGGGCCACCTTCTTTTACATTTATATAGGCTTATCATTATTGGCAGTTAAGGCACTGCTATACAATACCTGCATTTTGTATGTTTCTGTTCGCAGAAGTGCTCACTGCCGGAAATTCAACACTAGACTTGTATTATATATGCTATTGGACATTTACCTACAATAAATATTTTTGTCAATGTTTGGTGTGTGTCTTCTCCAACGGCGCAAGCAGGAACCCTTTCGGAAGTTCTGCATCGCCACTTCTGCTGAAAAGCCCCCCTCCCCCAAAGCTTTTATTAATGTCTAAATTGTCGAGATACAGTTTTGCAAGAATGCTAGCATAGCTTCAGTTTTTGCGAGACTGTATTTTGGCAATTTAGAAATGGCATAGAAGCTCTAGAGGGAGTTATGCAGCAAAGGTTACTCCCGTTTACTACCGCAAGCACTCCCCAGAGGAGTAAACTAAAGTACCCTAAAAGCACCGAATTCACTCCCAAACTTAAGAAAAAACAAAACAAAAACGTGCTCGCTTAATAACAAAAACTCCCATTTCCCCCCCTAGAAACGACTGCATTACGCCTTAAATGCTCCCTAATAAGACGATAAAACCCCCATTGTGCCTCGCAAAATATTTTATTGGTGCACAAAGGGAGTAAAACATATGCCCGACGTAAGCCCTATAAATGCCCATCTAAGGGAGTTATATGCCACCATTATTACACCGAAAAACCTCCCTAATGAGAACGACATAACCCCCTTTGTCTCTCGTGGAAATATTCTATTCAGACACAAAGGGAGTAACATTTATGCCCAACGTACACTCTATACACGCCCTCTTATGGGAGTTATTTTTTACGCCCTTTCTGAGGGCATAGAAAGATGTACAGATGGGAGTGTTCTAGAGGACAAGCCAAAAAACTCCCATCTGGGCGTTTTTCTGTTTAGAGTGTGCTTATGCCTCCTATTCTAGAGGTACAAGTAGCAATTCTGATACCGTTATAGCTTCCTCCTCTTCATGTGCGTGTTTGATGGCCATGAATGTCATTTATCTCATTAACACCGCACTGTGGCACTGCACATATCACTACGTAATCACTTAACATCTTTCAAGCTAACGTTCCTGGTGTTGTGCAACACACACACACACACACACACACACACACACCACACACACACACACACACCACACACACACACACACACACACACACACACGCACCACACACACACCAAAGAGAAACGTCAGCAGGCCTGGAATCCGGAAATAAGATATCGCCAGCATAAGGTAAGCCTGGAAGCTGCCGCTCTATCATTATACTGGCCTGTCTGTTGAAATAATAAAAACTACTGTGTTGAAGAAAGCGCGAAAACACGGGTCGAAGGCTAAGGAACAAACAACAGAAGCCTTCGTCCCGTTTCGGGCTGTTTTCAACGCAGTGACATGTACCAACTGGCCCTAAAAGACACCCTTCTGAGATTAAAACCAATGCTGCTACCTTCTAGTTCTTTTTTTATCCTTCTCATGCGCAGAATGAATACAGTGGGACAACGGACATCCCTGCCTCCGCCCCTTGCTATTATCAACGTTCTCTTTGCTACTTATTCCTTCCCACTCTACGCAGGCTGTATTTTCGCGTATATCTCCCTCAAAAGCTGTATACAGTCATCGCCCATGCGCCCTTCTTTCAATATAGATGTTTTGATTGTCAAGATGTCCTGGTTAACGTTACCATACACCCCAGTAATGTCTAGAAACGCCAGGTATAAGGGTCTGTTTTCTATTTTAGATACTTCTATACACTTCGCAAGAACAAATAGGTTATCGTCTAACCACTCGTTCCACACAGTTATAGTCAAGTTTCTCGTCGTTTCCGCGCCACTTAGAGCAGTCAAAAGAACGAAAGTCTCTGGTGGCTCACCACCTAATCAGCGATACGGAAAGCCACCTCGGTATTTCTTCCGTTTCCTCATTCACGCTTTGCTTTGTGGTGTCTTACTCGCTCTGTGGTTTCTTTTCTCGAGTGGCGCTCTGGTTGTAGTCCGCCGAGTGTTTTTTTTTCTTTTAATTTTTTTCCTTACCTCTGTGGAGAGTAGTCCGTACCCGCAAAGTAATGCACAGAACCACAAACGTCCGTTCGCTTGAGCCGCCGCTAGTCTCAGGAGAGTATGGAGCAGAATATGGAACGAGAGTAGGCAGTGAATACAACAGTGCAAAAAAAAAAAAGCAGAAATGCACCATTCTCCGCATTGTTCTTCGTTCCCTTGCTTTTATAGTTCGTTTTATTGCACTTTTATGTTTCCTCTTTGCGAATGGAAGACTCGGTGATGCGCAGCAGTAACTGATACGAGAACACATGAATACATACAACTATCATTCTCTTTTTTAATAATGGTTCAAGAGACATCTTTAAGAGTGGTTAGATATGTAAAAAGAGAATGGCGGTAAATAGTGGAATAGTGGTTTTCTTATTATTCCTAAGGACGAATGCGTCATTTGCATCTCAATTTCGGTAGGCATTCTTTATCAGCTTTACGACCATACTGCAAAGAAAATCTTTGTGAAATAGATTGGGAAACAGTGCCATTGTTGTCTGTAAGACTGTGACGTTTACCTTACGGGTACAGAAGCTGGAGGACGCAGCTTCGATTCCCAGCCGCAGCGTCTGCATTTTGATGGATTGCGAAACGCAATACCTTTGTATACTTATACTTAGGCGTATGCTAAAAAGTCCCCATGGTCAAATAAGAATTCGGAGCCCTCCACTGCAGCGTGCTTTCTAATAATAACTTGCTTTCGGCACCGAAACACCAGAATTTAATTCATAATCTTAATCTTCGAATGGGCCCACGCAATTTACTTCGGCGGTAGTCACAATAAAATTGCGTTCCCCAAGAAAGCTAAATGCTTTAAAGGTGATCCCAAGTATGCTAGTCGATGACGTAGATTTAAATAACGGGACAGTGTTTATTGCCGGAAAATCCTAAGCGTATGCCTGCGGCCAATTTCTAAAGACAAAACAAATTTCATGCGACTTGACATGATTTACTGGTATACGTGAAACTTACGTTCTTTCTACAGACTCCTCAATGGAGGTTGCTGTAAGCATCCATCTCTGAATGCTGCGGTGCATCTCCTGTCTTGACGGGACGCTTTATGTTGCACGCATATAAAACGATCGCAACAATTACTACACGGCTCGGGATACACCTAAGATAGTTTTGTTTTCTGTATACGCCAGTTCGCACTGAAAGTTTCTGTTCTTTTTATGTTCTCGTATCCATTTTGTCCCTTCTAGCGAGCCATGATAATGCTCACCGCTATCGGATAAACTTGGTAGATCTGCACTGCGGAGAGGCGGGCACACAGGGTGTTTTTATAAACGGTCGAGATGATACGACACACTGCAAGCATGTGCTGACGCGACTGTCAAAGCAGTTGATAAATGAATGCGCGTCGTTCTGCCAACTAATGATCCTTTTCTACTGCTTCTATGAGCTGGCTAAAAATAAAAGACATTTCACACACAAGAAAAAAAAAGATTTGCAAAGACAAACAAAACGTGGAGTAAAGTTGACTGAGTTACTGCCCGAAAAATCCATTACCGCGATTGCGGTTTAACAGCGTGACGATTTGTTTTCGTTGAATTTGAACCGGTGACAATTGTTTTCGTTTGAATAACATTTTTATGCCTACAGTATCATCGTTTTGGAGCATCATAATTAAAAGTATTGCAACTGAAAAAAGTGAAGACCTTTGATTTGTTAGTTGGTGTTTGTTTTGTCCTGACTACACAAACGCTCTTGGTGTCGATGTCCACCGCGGGGGGTGTAGCGGTTACGATACTCGCCTGCGACCCGGAGGTCGCGGGTCGAACCCCGGCCGCGGCGGTGCATTTCGAAGGAGGTGAAATGCAGAGGCCCGTGTACTGTGCGATGTCCAGTGCACCGTAAAGAACACCCAGACTGTCCAAATTTCCGGGAGCCATCCACTACAGCATACCTCACAATCATATCGTGGTTGTACCACGTAAAATCCCAGATATTAGGCGATTTTGCGAATAGGGGACCCAGAAGATGGGGCCACAAAGCCCTTTGTGCGTGCTCCACTTTGGGTCAAGCAGGAGCTTAGAGTTTTTCGAATAGAGTCTGCGGTGCTTTGGACATTCCCCCTATTCTAGGACACTCTAGTCTTGGCAAGAGCCGTCGCATCAGTGGTGCCGTCATGTTCGTTTGACGCAAAAGCTTTCGGACCAAGCTTGGGGGTACCCACTAAATACGAGAAATACCGTCCCCAACGCAAAACCCAAACGCTGTTCGGGTCTCGCGCATGCGCAGTGGCCTCGACGCTATTGCATTGGGGCCCCAAAACGATTGGGGCACTAAAGTGGCACCTATTCGAAAACTCCCTGTTATCCTGGTCCGTGTTTACACGCCCACCGCATTTTAACATGAATCCCTATCAACTATAGCTTTCTGTCATTCCAAGACTAATGTCTTCTACACTACGCGTCACAAGTCCAGGTCATCTATATGAAACTTAAATTAACCGCCACTTCGGATCGAAGCGTACAATTTAGTCGGTTCAATGTGAAGTCGTAGCTATTCCTTTAAACTTTCAAATACGTTAAGAATGAACATATATGTTACAATTTTCCACTCATATATACGTACTATATTTCCTGGACAGAGCATATTTACTCCATTCGTATTTCAGGGTGGTGTAGCTACTTTTGAGGCTAACCTTCCATTTTTCCCGTATGTTATGTCCTATATATGAGCGACCGTTGTTGCGCCCCACAGCAACCGAGTACTGCGGTGGGGCGAACAACGTGAACTTATTCCAATTTTATTTCCTTTCTCCACTTATTCTGATTCTCTCAGTGGTAGGTTTCGTCGAAATTCTTCACTTTTCGTCTAACTATGATTCGCTTCCTTAAGTCGTATACGGAAATGGTCGTATAGTAAAAGGTTATGCCGAAAAAAAAAAAGGAAATTGCGCGCCCGCTATCTGGCGTGTAAACCGTACTCGAAACGTTCTTGACAGAGAGAAACGAAAAAAAAGTCAAGCAGGCAGCAGGTGGAGGCCATTGTTTGCGGTGTCAGAAAAGTATAGAGCGAGAGAAAAAGGTACGGACCATCTATCGAACCGGAAAGCAAGTCGGCTCGACTGCGGTCATTCTTCTCGATAAGCGTCTTCCTTCCTGGCGTTCTCGAATGCGGCGCGCCATGGGACGGGGTCTGTCCGTGCCTGCAAACGACGCAGCAGGTTCGCGCTGAGTTATAGAGCTCCATTATCACTCCCGCCGTTACTGATATACAGGAAATAAAAGTTCGAGCTTCTTCCTGAAATACTACGACGCGTAAAAGGAAATACTTCTGTATCTCTATGACTTGCTCTTAGTCCTGCAACTTCAACTCTTGGAATATCCTTACTTTCTTTCTGTTCTTCCACTGTAGTCCTCCTTGCTTACAAATTCTTGCTAATATTTTTCTCCCTCTTTTTTTATACTTCCCTAGTTCGGTGGAGTCCTTCATGCTCACTCGAAAATTGTGTAAGTAAAATTAAGAATACCAAGATGTAATATATCACATGCTGTTCTTCATTGAAGCATTTCTTAATTGGCGCTTCATTATTGGCGAAGCTGAACAATGAACAGTCCGATATACTTTAAAACTGTGGAGCTAAATTTTCTATTTTTGCTCTCTTCGTGAGACGTTAGGATAAGATGAAGAGCGCTTAAGTGTCTGCGACGCAATACAGGCAGGAGAAAATCAAAACCCTGTTTCATGTTACTAGACCATCGACCTTTCGCTCCGATAAAGGTACTTGGATCGTAGTGCAGCTGCAAAGAAAGAAGACCTATGGTAGTAAGGGTTGAGTTGAACATACTAAAATACTATAGAGTTAAGCATTTCTGCGGTAAATCTACTTTTCCTTACCTTAGACACTGTACACAAGAAATGAGAGACAATTTATTTAATGATCTTTTTCTCATGCGCATTATGTAGTTCTGTACAGGACTTATATGCGGGCTTCCATTTGGTTTTTACTTTGCCTTCCTTACAAAACTTGATATACACGCGCGCGAAACTTGTTGGGCTATTCTGGAATTTTTTTAGACAACGCCCTGTGCTTTTCTTTCTTTCCGATGTTCTTTTGTGTCTTGAGTTGTATATCGTGGGAAAAAGGTGCCTTTGCTGGTGCTAGCACCAGCAAAGGCGCCGAAATGTTCTATAAGCTATATCAATAAAAATTCGGAGGTCGCTCGCCGTTCTTTCAATAAATTTGTTTCCATCCATCCATCGCTTGAGCTTCGCCTTCAAGAGTAGAACGCAATAGCGTAATCGGGCACCGTGCGCATTGCATTCAACCGTACCGCAAGGAAGGAAACGTATGTGCGCGTAACATTGCCCGTTCCAAACTATCCCCGAATTCCTACTGAAAGTACAGTTGCGAAGTGCCCAGTGCGCCATAAGTGTTCGTTTTGCAAATGGCGAAGTACCAACTACGCGTCCGTAAGGCGCCACCTGCAGCTGAACAACCGCACACTTCGTAATGATAGGCACCTTTAAACCACCCACTCGCTGCGAAATTCACAATTGTTGACGCCTGGGGTGATTCTGCCACGCAATACTACATGCGTTAAGGAGACTCGTCCCACTAAATGCAATTCTTATAGAGTGTTTTTTTTTAATGAAATGGTTTCGATCACTGATGTGGCTCTGTGGTAGAACACTTGCCTGCCACGCAGAAGGCCTGGGTTCGACTCTCTCACGGAGCGAACATTTCTTTATCATTCATTTATTTGTATCTATCTGAAATTTTCGCTCATGGACAATGCAGATATTTTTATCACAACGAACGATGCCGACGCCGACACCGGAATTTCTGAGAAACGAGCTTTCTAACGCTATCGCGTTAAAAGGTAAACAGCGCTCATAACTTCAGTTAGTGCTTCGAACTTGCCGCAATGACCGCTAATGAGCAAACTAGATAAAAAGATCCGGCGCTCCCATGAATCGGTGCATGTGCCCAAAGAAATTATTCAAAAGAGTGTTTTAGATAGCTGCGCGGGTTACGCAATGAATACTCGCTCTAATTTCCCGCTCCGACTTAACGTGCGTCCTTGCACTTGCCATATTATTTTTTGTGTGTGTATGTGTGTGTGTGCGTGTGTATTCATGTGCTGCTTCTATATAAGCACTTACTAGAAAACATCGGTCTTGTACTTTTTTTTTTGGTCTGTGGTGTGCTACCATTCTAGGAACTTGAAAGTAGGATACATAGCTCTAAGATGAATTTGTATGCTCATTCAATCGTCACGATTTCGTTTACGGTTATTTAGCAGGTCGAAATTGAAACAAGTTCTGCTCTAAGGCGGGCCTTTCTTGTTACTTCATGTCATTCTGTCATTTTCATTGTTGGACGGGGGTTTATGGACATCGCATATCAGGTGGAAAAACTGGCAGAGCGATGGCAGTCTGGCGCCAACGGCGGTTTCTTCCGCGCACAGCACTTTATAGTTCTAAGCGAACCTTCTCAGTCATCGAAACAACACAGCAGCCTAAAGCGTGGGGCTTTTGGTCTACCATTACATGAAGGCTTCAAAGCGCAAGCGAACGCAAGCGGCTTTGTGCGTTTGCGGTTTTTATATACGATGCTGGTCGCTGGTGTCTTTCGAGATAGTTCTTCGCGCTGCCTCGCCATTCCTACCCATAACGTCCTTGAAGGAACGCTCGGACAATGGACATTTTATGACGCTTAACGTTGGTACAGAGTGCATCAAGAAGCCCTCCGCGAAGTTCTGCCAAATTATTGCGATCTTCTCAAAAACAGTACTTTAGGTATCCTGTCTAAACCGACAGTTTTTCCTGCGTATCAAAAGACTGTTGTAGATGTTTCGCTCTACAAATGCAAGAAACTTGGACTAGTGTTTCTTTTTCGCCACTCAAGCTTCTCGGAGCCGCCAGGCTTGGTCACTCTGCACAATTTCTGCAGCTGAGCTTACAGAGGACAAAAGAAATCTACCTGAACATTCAAACTTTATCCGATTGTTTTAGGCGATGATATGCTTAAGTCGTTGTTGTAGACGATGACCGCAAGCTTTTTTTCTCTGCTTTTGCGTATGTCAAGGAAGCTTCGGCATTAGTTTTTTTAGCTGGTGCTTCCGAAGGGTTCTGGGGATACTAACCAGGACGTACGTAGCGTATCAAGCAATTCTGGAATCAGGATCTGTTCTTTGAAGCTGAAAGCCATCAACATTAGACGAACCATGCGTGAAACGAATGAACAGCATAATCTAGTTATTCCAGCTTAACTCGTTTCGAATGTACTTGCACGTCTGCTGCAGCCTTAAAATAACACGGGCACACACAGAATTCCTAATTTCCCTACTTCTAAAAACAACAACAAGAAAAGGAATCTCATTTGTCTGTCTTGCAGCGTCTTAACTAGCTCAGCCGAATCTAACGCTTTTGTGATAACGCACTTCGTCTGGAAGTCGGAACTAGTAACCTAATTGTGGTTTAGGCAGCAAATGGAGCGCCGAATTATATCATCTCTGCGATCAATCGATGCATGCACAATGCATATAATAGCGTTCATTCTTTACACTGTACTTCCGCAATCGCGTTCTCTGGCAATATAAAATTACCACGTGTATAGTTATTCCACCGTCTTCTTCCAAGTCACGCTTTCCAAAGTGCGTCAAGTTCTCGTGGCCAAGTTATGCAAAGAAACCATCGTTGCCTTTCCTTTCAGCTGCGTCTGCTTGTTCTACTACGTTTCACTACGTGCAGCCATTTATTCCGCATACTTGGAAATTTTGATAGCTAAGGGACAATGAATAAGGCAAGAAATGACAGGATGAACGCCTTCTCAGAATTAAACTGTTTACTGATGCGAACGAAACATAAGTGCATAACGGATGCCCTTATACATTGCCAAGTCCCGCTTCTTTCTGCGCTTCCATGTGACCTGGTTGTTACACGTGTAACCACCACTCGGCGCAGGCCGCGCCGGGAGGTCTCGAAACTTTCCCTATTGTTTCGACTTTTCTAATGAGATTGCGCACGCGACGTGAGTAGCCAAGTTTATTCTGGAACTAACGCACTACGAACGATAACGCTGGAATATTTGGTCCCGCATGTTTAAAAGCCGACGCGTTTCATCCACGAGCAGATTACCGACGACGCACGTCCGTGCTCACCGCTACCAGTGTACAACGAGTATTGCTTCTACTTTGAGGTTGTATTTTACTGAAAAAGTTCGCCCAATAAAAGAGTTTCATCTTTATCAGCTTGTGCTCCACGTACTTCACTGTCACAACAACGTCAAAATATGTTTCTTTCGCATCAATAGAGGTTTAATTGTGAGAAGGCACTCGTCCTGTCCGTTTCTTGTCTTACTCCTTGTGCCTTCGCGCTGAATTATAATAGCGGGAGCTGCGTTAGTGCTGGGATTGACGACAGATGAGTGTCCGCTACGCATGTAACGCTCCTGTTACAAGATACACCCATAGATGGCGCCACTGCCCCGGTCGCGGACGAAGCGGTAGCCACAAGTGAAACGGGGAAGGGTGGGCTCAAACGTGAATAGGACCTAAAGACACTGTGACAGGGGCGGATGTGGCAGGGCCTGCCACACGTCCTTTTCAGTGCATCTCTAGTCTTACAAATAACGTAATCAGACAGCGAGACAAAATTAACAAAGAATCACAAAACATCGGAGAAAATCGCAGAAAAACACAGAGAAAACACAGGAGAACCGCAGCTCTGCGGTTTCTGCAGATTAAAACTGGGTGGAACTGCAATAAGTTTTTTTTTCAAGTATTCTACCACGCTGATTCGCCCAACGTTCACTCCTTTAAAATCGTATGACACTGAAAATTTGCTGTCCGGTAGGAGCCGGTAGCGCAGAAGCTACGGTAACCGCATTATTTCGAGAACATTGGAGAACGTTAAACACCTTGACGGCAAGGAATACCGGCCCGCGAAGTTGTTTCCCTCGGCTTAATTTGTCATTCGGATTTGCACAGCAAATGCACGTGTTCAGCAGGAAGCGGAAGCCCAATTTTCGGCCTGCGAATCTCCCACTTTGGAAGCAGAAAAATATTAAGCTGCCTTTCGCAGTCTCTTTTACTCCAGAGAAAGGAGGCTGTACTCGCTCACTGTTCGCCAGTCTTTGAAAAAAAAGTCAGACTGGCGGTGTCATCTCGGAATCTAGGAATCGTCTACCTTCTCATTTTCTTAAAAATTATGATAAAAAATTCCAAGCTATAATCTGGGACAGCCCATCTTGGCAATCGAGCGAAGGCTACGGAGGCGGGGCTTCCGCAAATTTCAATTACGGCTGTAGTACGGCGGCCTGCAGATGATTTCAGTTCTAGTTTAGGTTTTTGCTTGCTCTCAGCGTAACGCGTTTAGAAAACCATATGCATGAAAAATGTGAACGGGAGACAGAGATTCCGATTGTTCAGTGTACATTTCAGTGTCACATTTTCGCATATATTTGTCTTGCAGAACGGAACGGCGATATTGCTGCTGCGCAAGGACCAACTGACGTCAGGGACGCCATGTTTACTGCGGAGAACAGGCACGTAGAAAACGTGGTGCTTTCCAAGGAATGGAAAGAAAAAATCTTGCAAAGAAACCAGCGATTTTATTTGGCCTACGACTTCCCGTAGCTGTTTTAGTCTCGTTAACATGTAAAGCAATACTTATTTCGCCAAGAGAAACGACAAAATTATTAATAAATATAAGCACTTCTGGCGCGCTAGCAGGCACGCGTTTCGGTTATGTAGCGTCTACAGCACTGCCAAGAAAAACAGTCCCCGAGTATAACGACTCATTCCTGTAAATCAACAATAGCTTGCAACTCCTTGAGCTTTTTTTCAGTGCTTGCAAAACAACACTCGCGGAGCCACTGCTGATTACATCTGCATAGTAGTACCCTGCAGGCGAGGAACCGTGGAGCAGTTTCTTTACTAAAACAAAGGATAGATGGGGACGGGAGAAAGAGTCAACTGCAGAGGACGTGTCGTTTGTCGTCTGACGCTCGTCCAAGCTTAATTCTGTGCATCATCCGTTGACGAATGGGTGGATTTATCCGGGAATGTGTCTCTAGGGAGAGAGAGAGAGACTGTAGCCGAACAAGGGTTGTCTTGCTCAGGCATTTCTTGAAAAATGGCGTTACACGGCGTCTAGCCCCATGACATATAACGTTATGTTCTTGCTCGAGCTTCGTAATTGCACCACGTGCAGACCTTTTATCCCGAGCCCGTGGAGTGCGTGCGTGTGGAGAAATTGAATTAAAGGGAAGCGGGCGTTCCTCTGTTCCTTCGCTCCAGGTGGACTTTCTTGTCGGCAGATATGGACGGGTTTTCATTATCTAGCTAGAAATCGCGGCCCAGCAGTCTACAGGAAGAAGGGCTTTTTACGTAACTACTTTGCATTATGTCGTTGACGGATGTTGTGCGTTTGCAAAGCTTTTGTTGGATACCTTGCACGAGAGTGCCAGAAAATTTTTTGCTTCAATTTCAAGCGACGAACTTGCTCTGTTGTTTCTTTTTTGTTGGCATTATTGATTACTTTGCACGGGCTTTAATCATCGTTTCTTTAACGAAATAAACGTTTCCGATGCTTCGCGTTGAGCGGCGCCGGTTCATATTACGTGCTTAAAGCGCCCGCGACCAGTTGTGTGCTCTCAAACAAACAAGCACGCCCCGTAGATCCGTCGGTGTCATTGAGGATTGAAAAATTTAGAAGCACGAACGCATCCCAATGTATTGTTAGAACTGCGGAGGAATTGACGTGAAATTTAAGGGGCGAACAACGCAGCACACGGTGCGAACAACGCTGCACACTCCCAAGGGAACTCTCCGTTACGGCGGTTAGCTCCTCCAGAAAGTATGGGCACTTTTAAAAGTATACCGGCACGTGCAGCAATCAGGAACATTCGAGACCTGCAGCATCGTGTCCAACGGATACGGTAGCTTTTTAGTGGCATGAGCGACGAGTTACATTCTTGTTTCTATTTCAAGCACTTCCGGTCGAGCACTTTCGGTTTTCTCAATCGTGAGAAAAACCTTCTAAAAAATTACACCATCTCCCGCTAAAGGGGACCATGAGGCGATGCGAAGCCGGAGCACTTGCAGGATCGCGTTCCGTTGGCGTTCGTTGGGCATGCTACCGACCTCGGATCGTTATTAAACGAAGGTGAAACGGTTAACGAAGGTCTTTATTGAGCAGCGTCTAGTACTGATGTGTGCAATTTGCTTTGATGAGGATGGCTTTGTGGTCGCTGAAGTGAACCGTGAGGGGATCTTGGTGCAGTGGGTGGATCTTGAAAGTGGTGAAGACATGATCAATGCATGTGCCGTGAATGGTAGTTGGCTGTTGTTTGCGGTCGTCGTGTGATACGTGTCGCAGCGAGTGGTGTGATGACATGTACTCATCTATCCAATCGTCATTCATGACGTTGACATTAAAGTCGCCAATGCGCATGAAAGGATGTGTGTCTGTGCATTGCATTCGGTAATCACCCATGGCCTCATCGATGTACTGCTCCACGGCTGTGCGTGAGAGGTTGGGTGCTAGGTACATGGTCATGACGTTAACGCCGTAGACACTAGCGGCACAATGCTCGCCGTTGCTACGTTGGTGAGCAGTGGGGCGCAGTTGTAGGACCAACGCGTTGACGGAACGTTTGTCGGAACGCTTGACGTAGATTTCCACACCGTCCGCAGGTCGCCCAAACCCCTGCGTACGCGCGAACCGTAGCGTAGCCCGCAATGTCAACGTTCACGGCGTTCCCCGTCTCCGTAAAGCAGAGCACGTCCACTTTGCCGAGCACTAGATCTCGCTCAATGTCTTACGCATGAGCTTTGAGCGATCTGGGGTTTATGAGTGCTAGCGTGAAATCGGTGTCTGCGCGTGAACACCGGTCTCGAGCGCGTGCAAGTACCGGTGCGTGACGGTGTCTAGCTTGTGTTCCTGCAAGCGTTCAAACTCCTCCGCCATGTTCTTGTCGGCGTTGGCGTCTTTGTGATGGAAGCAGTGATCGCCGGACGAGTTGGTGAGGTATAGGTTGTTGATGTCGGTGCAACGGCTCAGCGCAACGTACACCAACTTTGCGGATGGGTCTTTGCGTACTCGTACAGGACCTCGGAGTACGTGCCGCCCTGAGACTTGTGTACAGTAATGGCGCTGGCCTGCACGAGAGGGAACTGGAGCCGTTTGCAGGCAACGCCGGACTTGCGGTCGACGGTTAGCGTTAGACACTGTGGTTTGATCGGGATCCACGCGCTTTTAACGACGTACCCGTTGCGTGTGGCTTCTTGTACCGTTCGTTTGGAACGCGCACGAGTGATCCTGCCGGTGGTGGGAACGTCAAACTGTAGCCACAGGCGTTTAGGGTAGGCGTTGTCGTCGCCGGCGACCTGGCGCTCGCAAAGCTTGAACGTGTCGACAGCGCCGTTGACGAGCCCATCCACTACGTCGATGTTGGACGTGATCATGTGCGGTTTCCCGACCACCAGCAGAATCTCCCGCGGAAGGTTTGCAAACTCGCTGGTAGCCATTTTGCCTACCTTGCGTTTGGCGTTTTCGAGTACGTGTGGAGTCTTGCAGCCGAGGAACGTGTCGCAAGCACGCAAGTACAGGACTTCTCGCTGCTCTTGCTGTTGGTTGGCAACGAATGCAACCAAGGAGAGATGGATCTGGAGCAAAACCTGTCTTCCCTCCCTCGCCAAGAGAGCTACGGGAACAGCAGTCACGAGTTCCCCTCTCCCTCCTCGTGCTCGCACATCACCCCGGCGTCCTCCTCTCCCGCCGTCTCGACCGCGGAGAGCAGCCCGACCGGTTCCCCACCTGCCTCCTCCGCAGCGTAGTGTGAGCGCGGACCACAACGCGGATGACCACGCCGCTCGACATACCCCCGAGCAAGAGATACTTCGCATCTAAAAAAAGACTGGTCTGAAATCGGTGGCTCTGGTTTACGGTAATACTTGTATTGGACACATGTGATATCGGAGCACGAGTTTACTTAAGATAAGGGCCACTTAAGTGTCAGGGTAATTAAAATGAAAATTTATTGCACGAGTTGATTAAAACAGCAGCCGATTTTCTCGTGAGAATCTGGGGTGGTTGCAGCACCTAGCGGAGCAGATGTCAACCACACACTTCCTTCTACGTTGCCCCCGAGATGCGCTTCGGCAGCGCGAGTAAATAGAATTTTAACCCCATGAATGCACCAGAGAACGCGAACGCTGACGTAAGAGTGCACCACTACCAGACGCCAAGGTCGAGGATTCGGGTCTCCTCCAGAATTTTAAGTGCGGAGCAGTTTAGGGTCCCGGGCTGTCGTACGCTGCCGTGTGTTGTCGTTTGCTGCCGCATGCTGTCGTCGCCGTCTCACGTCGCTTGGCGTCACGCAGGCAAAACCAGGTATAGCATAGCCATCTATAGCGTAACCTTAATGAAAACCAGCGTATAATGAAGCCAAGGAAGGTATAGGGGTGTTAATTGTACTGTTTTAAGCGTACTGTAGTACTAGCGATATAGATATGAAGAAAGCAAAGTGGACGAAACGACAACTTGCCGCCGACAGGGACCGATCCTGCAACCTTCGGATTACGCGCCCGATGCTCTCACCAATTGAGCTACGGCGGCGGTCGTCCCCTCGTCCACTAAAAATAAAAGTAATGATACGCCCATTATCGCGTTACCTGCTTATCTTTCTTTCTTTTTCATTTCTCTTTTTCATCTACGTCGATTCATTTGCGGCTGAACGTGCTTCTTTTATTATTATGTATTACATAGCCTTAAGGTTTACACTGCACCGCTTACGTAATACCTGTAGAGACCTTAAAAGCATACCTAATTTAATAAAGAAGCTAAACCTCATCTCAGTACAAACATGAATAGCCACTGCGGCGTTAGATCAAACGTGCGCATCATCTTTTGAGGTCAGATTTTTGGTGCTTTTCTTTCTTTCTCGCGAGAACTCCTTTGAGTTAGGTCTCCGGTTCATTTCTCATCTTGGTAACTACTCGGAAAAAGGCCCGCGCTATTCAAGTGGAAAATTTTTCCACGACATAATGTAATCTTTAAAGATCGAGCACTTGTACTCGGTGGCTCAGGAGAAACGCAAAGCGATCATATTATTCTCAGAAAATCCCGCTACTTCGAGGAAAGCGCCTCGCGGGTCGCCAGATTATCATACGCTTTTGTGCACGTCTAACGTCGACGGCAGGGCATGCGCAGGTGCCTGGAAAAAGATTTCAAGCAGTTTTACTATAGTTTCTCAATTTAAGCTATATTAAAACCAGGATCTACAACCGAAAAGTTTTAAATACACGCAAAAAAATGACAACGCAGTCTTTCATTTTACACACACGAAAATGTAATATAAACAAGCTCTGCGAAAAAATCACTTTTTCGAAGCGGCTCAAGTTCCCGCTTGGTTTAACCTCATATATAATAGAATTTATAAGAAGATTACGCATTGATGTACAAATTACGGTACAGTCTTATGCAAACAGAATCCTTCTTACTGTTATTGAACTCAAAAGCAAAAAAAAAAAAGGAATACGTGTGCTCTTCCCCTCGCAGCTTTTGCTAATCAGCTAGTGTTCTTTCATGCCGCCTTAGCGACAACATACATTTTAATGCTACGTAAATTTCCGAAGAATGCAGCGCGGCTGTATTGGTACAGTGCCTAATAGAAAATCATAACGTGAGAAATCCCTCTTAGTGCTATGCGCACGCAAATTTCTTTCATTTAGACAAATGGTTCTCTCGTGGCTAATAAATACGTAACTCAAGGTCGCACGTTTTGAAATGGTGTACTTCTGTTGTGTTTCTTACCCTACACATGTTCCTAGTGGTACGAGCAAAGAGTCACACTCTTGTTTTTCTTCCAGGTACTTCCGGTCAAGCACTTACTTGCGGTTTTCTGAATACTCAGAAAAAGCCTTCTAAAAATAGTCTGGTACGAAATCATCCGTTCAGGTTCAAGCTAACAGTTACATATGACATATATGATATAGGAGCACAGGTTTACCTAAGGTGACGGCCAATTAACTGTCAGAATAATTCACGAAAATTAATTGACTGAGTTCACCGAAACAGCAGACGTTTTTCTTCTGAGCAGCTGGGAGCGTTGCGGCCCATGGCGGAGTAGATCTCAACCACGCGTTTCTGTCTACGTGGACTCCGAGATCCACTTCGCCATTGCGCCGAAACACAATGCTAACTCAAGGAATACACCAGATAAAACGAACGCCGACTCGCGAGTGCCACTGCGTGAGAACTAAGTGAAGGATTATGGTGGCCTCCAATTTTTATCGTGTGTCTATTTGATGGTCTTTCGCAACGATACAAAAATCGAATTCACCCGAAGGCATTATTGATGTCACTCGCACCTATTAGTCGTGATTATGTTTATGGCGCCCGATCAGTACCTACCATAAGACTGTACTAGCGTAAGACGTCAGACTGGTAAGGCTTTCGTTGATACCCCTGTGCTTCCTTTCCAACGTTTGTGATGATCTGTTGCCGCAGTGACATCCCAAACCTTAACAGCGCAAAGAAGGCTGAGCCTACCTCAAACATGCGCGCTCGAAGTTCTGTCGCACATATTATTAAGGCAAAAGCCTTAGATGCGATAAATGACTGGCGTCCCGCGTCGGCGTCCTCCGTGGGCGGCGTCAACACGAGTGTTGCAAAAAATCGGCAACACGTGATGACGTCACCATTTGATGTTATCAGGACGCCACAGATCGCCAAAATTTGTGTCAGTATTACGTGACATGACGTAACATCACATGATGACGTCACCTGATGACAGCTTAGCTTGGTCAAAGTTGGGCCGATCACGGAGGCAGTGCAAAATCAGGTTAGGTGCCTCCGATCCCGGAGGCAGTGGAAACCATGTTAGGTGCAGACAGCCTTCGTAGGACGGCGGGGCAGGATGAATGCATCGACTGAGAAGAAAAAGAAGATGGCCTTCGCCTTCCAGTCGTCTTAGGTGAGTGCATAAGAGACCCTGTGAGTTTTTGATCTCTAAACTTGTCGAAAGCCCTATCATACAAAAAAAAAAATGACGCGCTAGGGCAAATGGGAGGCAAACCGAAGGCTCTAAGAACGTATAACCGTGTCAAAACTTGATAGTTTTTCCTTCACAGTAAGCTCCGCTGGCATTTAAAGTTTAAAAACACCAGTGAAGGACTGAAGGATGGCATTCGTGGAGCGGAGCAGCTGCAACGGCCCTTGGAAATATGCACGCGATCACGTCTGCTAGCATTTTAACTAACATTTCAGCTACTTCGCGCTCCTCAACGTTTCGTGACCCAACGTTCCGCGTCACAATTTTCCGAGCCTAGCGGAGGCGAGACTTTCACGTTCGGCTGAAGCACTGCCTGCACGGCATGGTCGGTATCTTTAGAGACGGTGCTGCACGCCACAGTAATTGCGCTACGTTAGTGCGAGTGGACTTCCATCATCGTAAAAGGTTAACTGCAAACCATCCTAGTAGCAGTCAGCGCTACTCGAAAAGCACTGTGTCGCGAAGTCCTGCGTTGTCCGACGAAGTTTAGTAGCGAGTTTACGACTGTTTTAACAGTTAAGCGTTGTGACCTTCTCTGAACGTGAACCAGTAAACAAATATTTTACGCGGTTCATCTAATTTTGATGCAACTGAACACAGCTTGGGACGAAGCCGAGACGTTAAATTGCTGCTGCGCAAGCACCAGCAATGGTAGTTCCTGAGTTTAACAACCCGCACACTTGCAGTGAAAGCGTTGCGTAGAAGTGTTATAATGACACAAAGGAAAAAAGAAGGAGATTATTTGATGCGGCATGATTCCTTTGCATGCCTCTTTTGTCAGCAACAACGTTAAAAACCTTTGTTGGCTAACTGCTCTAGTACTTCTACTTAAATTTATAACGTAGTAGTTAGCCAGCGCACTCTGCACGATGTGCAACAGAAAAAAAAAAACAATGAGCGCAGTTCATTTAATGAAGAAGCGGTGATCGCTTACTGCCACAGGTGCAGCGTCTTGATAAGCTTCGCTTATTGGTGTAACTTGTTTATGCAGTGTATGTAATTATTGTGGAATGCTGTGAAAGTATTAAAAGAACTAACTTATAAAAAACAGCCGCAATAAATATTCAGTTTTAGACGTAAACAAATATACGCGTACGAAATAATTTTCTGAATGTTATCACTGATGCTAATTTCGTAACTGTGTTGCTAATTCTCTCGTTTTCTGAGCCTATATATACTGTTCCTGTGTTGTACCAGCGAGAACTTGCCTTCCGAAGTAAGTGCAGATGATATTCGCCACAATGTTGATTATTTTGCTGTTCCGTATCTTTGTCAGCGGCTTGCGGCACAAGCACCGGCTCTATGTTCAATGCGAGTAGCATTTTTTTAGCTGCCACGATGCGTTTCTAATGGGTGACGTATCTGGCCGTGACCCTACGATCTCATCCTGTGAGATAGCGCTATGAGATAGTATGAGTAGTATGAGATAGATGTCAGTGCCCACACCTCCAAGCACCAGGTCGGGGTAGTTCAGTGCTCATTTGAAGAACCGCTGGGTACCCGGCGGTAGTGCGACTCGAGCCCAGCGACTCGCACATTGCAGGCGCACATTCTAACCTCTTGACCACGCTATGGTCACTCATAATCTGAGAAACTCATCATATGGTAAAAAAGAAGCGAAGTCGGGCTTTTAAAGCGTGGAAGGGGTTGAAAAGGAGACGCTTCTGCATACCCACGTGTGTGATTGCGTGTGCGTGTAAATGTGACATCTATATACAGTGAATGTACAGGTCGGTCCACTGTTTAAAGGGAACACTCGAATGAGCCCCCTTCATTTTGCTGGCCCCCTCATTCCAAGTGGATGTGGAAACGTTGTTTGTTCAAGGTACTGGTCTGTCAAAGGGAGTCGGAACTGTCAACCACCAGTAGTCTTATGTAAATCTAAGCCACTGTACTGTTGCACGAGAGCGATATCCCTGACAATGCCCTGACGCAATTGTTCCCTTTAACAGTGGCCGACCTGTACATACACAGTCTTTTGTTTCTATCCTTCACTGCTGCAGGAGCCCAATGTTTAGTAACTGTACGTATGCACCAGTTTCTTAGGAAGCGCATGAAGATAGCCAATTTTGCTGGGTTGTCACAAGACCATTTTAACGAGCAGGCCACCAGTCGGTACAGCTTACGAATATGTTTTATCGATATAAAGAAAGCAGTTTAATATGGCGACACGGTGGTTGCGTTTTATTGCTTGTACAAGAGCTCCCAACAGCAGTTATTTCTCACAAACGCAGCGCTTCAATGAATATGATTATAATATCTGAGGTCTGACGTGCCAGAGCCACGAAGGCACGCCGTATATAGTGGAGGGCTCCGGAATTTTCGACCACCTCGCGTTCTTTAACGTGCACTGACGTCGCTCAGTACACTGGGCCTCTATCACTTCGCCTCCGTCGAAGTGCGACTCCCAGGGCCCGGGGTCGAACCCACGACTTTCGGGTCCGCACACGAGCACTTCGATGGATACGAGTTGATGCAAAGTCGTAGAAAGAAAGACAGGTTGAACAATTTTTCATTTGCAAAGATGGTTTGCAGAATATTAAAGTAATGCGTATCGGTCTGATACATCGAAATAATCCCACGTATGTTGTTGCGACGCTCTTTGGGCACTTCAATGTCATTCCTAATTGCACTTTGCCTAGGTGCGCTCAAGCTCTGAAGTTACTGGTAAGGAGGTAGGGAGGCGAAGAGAAGCATTAACCTCTATTAAAGTTAGGCATGTTTGTCGCGTAACTGAGCCCTAAACCCAGGGTCCGGTTAGCTCGTGCCGGCCCGCGTGCACGCTGTATTGGCAAGCTATTATTATTGTTATTATTATTATTATTATTATTATTATTATTATTATATTATTTATTATTATTATTATTATTATTATTATTATTATTATTATTATATTATTATTATTATGAACAGCGAAGCTGTTCTAGCTACGTGTAAAATGAGTGGCCGTGCACAAAAACCATCATCTTCATGAACCTGCCAGTCACGGAATTTGTGCAAACCCACTAATCGCCACGGCGTGGCCTGTAATATCCTTGAGAACGACTACAGAGAGAGTTAGAGAGAGACAAACAAATAAAGAAAAAAACAGACAGAGACATAAAGGAAGAGAAATATTCTTGCCGAAAAAGCTTTTTCACGAGGCGGAATTCGAACCTGCGTACCCTCGATTCGAAGGCATGTGTCTTAACTCGGCTATCCAGGCACGCTAGCAGAGCGTAGCATAGCCTTGTATACTATAGTGTAGCAAGGGAGTGGGAAAGAGAAGTAAGCGTGAGGAGGAGGGAAAGGAGGAGGGGAGATGGTAAAGCGTAGGACAGAAAGAATGAGAAAGAAACGCAGAAAGAAAAAGAAAGAGTAATAGAGAGAACATCAACGAAAGGGAGAGAGAAAAAAAAGGTAGAAAGAAACAGGAAGCAATCATTTCGTCGTCTAGCGACCGGATACCGCACCAGCTGGCCAAGCCGCGCATGCGCAGTAGCTAAGACACGCCCGTCGACTGAGACATAGCGCGCAACGTCCGCTTTATAGTGCATAGCCTGGCTGCGCCCGATCGTGCCGAGACAGTCATAGTGCGTCCAAAGAAAATGCGCACTCCCGAGGAGGAAGCCGCGCATCTCGAAGCTAGACGTGTCGGTCGACGGGGAGTACGAGCGGCGACGGGTCCGTGCTTCGCTGTGCCAAGCTTTGAGCGACTTATATTCTTCTTCTTCTTCTTCTTCTTCTTCTTTCTTCTTATTATTTATATTATTATTATTATTATTATTATTATTATTATTTAATTATTATTATTATTATTATATTATAACATATTGTCACGTGGTAGCCACGTAGACGAAGACAGCAGTCAGCACGTCCGAGATGAAACTGTTTATTTGGCCGAACTTGTGGCCGGGCAGCAAGTATCGTCGTAAAAGCTTCTCACTAAGTCCCCGTCGGCGTATTGGCGTCCATACCCATACACGGTCACCGGGTTGGTATTCCATGTGGCGTCGTCGAAGGTTGTAGCGGCGGCTGTCAGTCGTCTGCTGGTTCTTAATCCGTAGGCGGGCGAGCTGTCGTGCTCTTCGGCGCGCTGTAGGTAGGTGGTCACGTCGATGTTTTCCTCGTCGGTCACGTTTGGTAACATGGCGTCGAGCGTCGTTGCCGGGCTCCGTCCGTAGACCAACTTGTATGGCGTCATCTGTGTCGTTTCTTGTACGGCCGTGTTGTACGCGAAGGTCACGTACGGAAGGATGGCGTCCCATGTCTTGTGTTCGACGTCGACGTACATGGCCAGCATGTCGGCGATGGTCTTATTTAGACGCTCGGTGAGGCCATTGGTCTGCGGGTGGTAAGCGGTGGTGCGGCGGTGGCTCGTCTCGATGTACTTGAAGATCGCCTGAGTTAGGTCCGCAGTAAAGGCGGTACCTCTGTCTGTTATGAGGACCTCTGGGGCGCCATGACGCAAGACGATGTGCTCCACGAAGAACTTGGCTACCTCGGCGGCACTGCCTTTGGGCAAGGCCTTTGTCTCGGCGTAGCGGGTGAGGTAGTCAGTCGCCACGACGATCCACTTGTTTCCGGTATTGGACGTCGGGAACGGGCCCAGTAAGTCCATCCCGATTTGCTGGAACGGCCGTCGAGGTGGCTCGATAGGCTGTAGAAGTCCGGCTGGCCTAGTGGGCGGTGTCTTGCGTCGCTGGCAGTCCCGGCAGGTCTTTACGTAACGGGTGACGTCGGCGGAAAGGCGCGGCCAGTAGTACTTCTCCTGTATTCTTGCTAGCGTGCGAGAAACACCCAGGTGTCCAGACGTCGGGTCGTCGTGTAGAGCCTGGAGGACCTCTGGCCGCAATGTCGAGGGTACCACGAGGAGGCAATCGACTCGAAGCGGTGAGAAGTTCTTCTTTAGGAGAACACCGTTGCGCAAGAAAAACGACGTCCGTCCCCGCGTGAATACCTTCGGAACGACGGTGGTCCTGCCCTCGAGATAATCCACAAGGCTCTTCAGTTCCGGGTCGGCTCGCTGTCGTTCGGCGAGGTCGTCGGCACTTATGGCTCCCAAGAAGCTGTCCTCATCCGGGTCGTCGGGCGGTGGTGGGTCGACAGGGGCACGAGACAGGCAGTCGGCGTCGGAGTGTTTCCTTCCGGACTTGTACACGACGGTAATGTCAAACTCTTGAAGTCTTAGGCTCCACCGTGCGAGGCGACCTGAAGGGTCCTTCAAGTTAGCTAGCCAACACAAGGCGTGATGGTCGCTCACAACTTTGAAGGGCCTGCCGTAGAGGTAGGGGCGAAACTTTGACGTAGCCCAGATGATGGCGAGGCACTCCTTTTCTGTTGTGGAATAGTTCGCCTCTGCCTTAGACAGCGACCGGCTAGCATAACTGATAACCCTTTCCAGTCCACCCGTCCGCTGCACAAGGACGGCGCCGAGTCCTACGCTGCTTGCATCGGTGTGAATCTCCGTATCGGCGTATTCGTCGAAATGCGCAAGTATCGGAGGTGTCTGCAGGCGTCGTTTGAGTTCATGAAATGCTTCGACTTGCGCTGTTTGCCACCTGAATTCGACGTTAGTCTTCGTGAGAAGCGTCAGTGGTTCGGCGATCCGTGAAAAGTTTTTGACGAATCGTCTGTAATATGCGCATAAGCCGAGAAATCGGCGCACGGCCTTCTTGTCGGTGGGTGAGGCGAAGTCGGTGATGGCAGCTGTTTTCCGCGGGTCTGGGCGCACTCCAGACTTGCTGATCACATGACCCAGAAACAGGAGCTCGTCGTACGCGAATCGGCACTTTTCTGACTTCAGGGTCAGTCCAGAGGTCTTGATTGCTTGAAGTACTGCTTCAAGCCGCCGGAGATGCTCGTCGAAGGTCGAGGAGAACACGACGACGTCGTCCAAATACACAAGGCACGTCTGCCACTTTAATCCGGCCAGTACGGTGTCCATGACGCGCTGGAACGTCGCAGGTGCCGAGCAAAGACCGAAAGGCATGACCTTGAACTCAAAGAGGCCATCGGGTGTTATAAAAGCGGTCTTTTCTCAGTCTCTTTCGTCTACTTCGATCTGCCAATAACCGGTCTTGAGGTCCATCGACGAAAAGTACGTCGCGTGGTGAAGTCGATCCAGGGTGTCGTCTATCCGTGGGAGGGGGTACACGTCCTTCTTCGCGATTTTATTCAGGCGCCGATACTCAACGCAGAAGCGCAGTGTCCCGTCCTTCTTCTTCACTAACACCACGGGTGACGCCCACGGACTCTTTGAAGGCTGGATGATGTCGTCGCGTAGCATTTCGTCGACTTGTTTCTTTATGGCCTCACGTTCTCGCGTCGAAACTCTGTAGGGGCTCTGACGAAGTGGTCGAGAATTTTCTTTTGTTATAATGCGGTGCTTAGCAAGGGGCGTTTGTCGGACCCGCGATGACGACGAGAAACAGTCCTTGTATTGCAGGAGCAGGTTTTTGAGCTGGTCTTGCTTGACCTTCGGAATGCTCGGGTTGACGTCAAAATCCGGTTCGAGGCCTCTATTCGTCGAAGCAGGTTCGGCAGCATCGAAGAGGGCGAAAGCACCGCTGGCGGCTACACATTCGTCGATGTAGGCAACCGTCGTACCAATGTTGAGGTGCCGATATTCGTGGCTGAAGATCGTCAGCACTGCCTTTGCTTTACCGTCACGCAGCTCGGCTATACCTCGTGCGACGCATATTTGACGGTTCAGGAGTAGGTGCTGATCGCCCTCGATGACGCCTTCAAGGTTCGCAGGTTTTTCGGTGCCGACGGAGATAATGACGCTGGAGCGTGGCGGAACGGTCACCTGCTCTTCTATCACATTCAATGCATGCTTCCCTGGCGTCGCATGGGGCAGGAGCGCTTTGTCTGAGGTTAGTGTTATCGACTCAGACCTCAGGTCGATGACGGCGCCATGGTCACTTAGGAAGTCCATTCCAAGTATCACATCCCTGGAGCAGTTCTGTAGGATTACAAAGCTCGCAGGATAAGTCCGGTTTTAACGCGATAGCGTTAGAGAGCTCGTGTCGCAGAAATTCTGTTGTCGGTGTCGGCACCGTTGGTTGTGAGCGAAAAATCGACCGTGAGCGAAAAATCGAGAAAGCAGCAAATAAAATAAAGAATAACAATTTCGGTTTCATTGAGGATCGAACCCGGGCCGTTCGCGTGGCAAGCAGGTGTCCTACCACGAAGCCACGAGGTTTCTTCTTTATTGCAACGAAGCCACGAGGTTACTTGCAGCTACTTCGGAAAAAAACACTACATAAATGCCATGTAGTGGAAGGAGTCTCCTTAACGCATTTTGTTCGACAGGTGTCACGACGAAAACGAGCCCATTCGGCGATTTGTAGGCGCATTTGGGAGACCATCAAACTACGTCGAAAAAGGCCGGGATAGTGCAGCCATCGCCGCTAAAACACGAACTTTCAAACAGCTCTAAAAATGGACAACTATGTCCATCTAGCGGAAAACATATCAACAAGCAAACAGCAAACGCTAGATAATGTGCTGCCAGGCATTGTGAGACTCTTCATGGCCTCCGAGATGCCGAGCGCGCGGCGTGTATCTTAGAGGCCATGCGACTCTTGCTTTAGATCGAAAACCTGTGCCATTTGCGCGCGCGCGTGTGTGTGTGTGTGTGCGTGTGTGTGTGCGCGCGTGTGTGTGTAACAAAACACATTAATAAGAATGCACTTAGTGGTTGAAGTGCGCACTAGGGGCCGGATTTCGCTATTGCGTTCAACTCTTAAAGGCGAAGCTTAAGGGTTCTCCAATTTTTATTTGATGGTGACTCTCGCCGTGCAGACACCAATCGGCATTATCAGATGGCCTCCAGCGGTCCGGATCTCGGGGCCTTCCCAAGCAGTCCTAACTTTCTTCAACTTTGCTGCGAACGGCCCACTGATGACGGAATAGTCGGCTCCAGTGTCGACGAGAGCGGTGACGTTGTGGCCGTCGACCAGAACGTCGAGGTCGCTAGTCCGCCGTCTTGCGTTGCGGTTACGTCGTGGCGTCGGGTCACGGCCACGTCGGTTTGCACCGCTGTTTCCGCGTTGCGTCGTCAGGTCTCCTTCCGGTCGCAAAGCTAGGTCGTCAGGACGTCGTTCGGCGTGCGGCGGGGGCTCGGAACTTCGTCGCGGCGTCGTCGTCGACGGCGGAGGATCTTCACCATTTCGTCGTTCAGCAACCGCACCTCCATCGGTGCGAGAGGTACTGGGATCGATACCCAGCGCCTCCACCAGATGTCACGTGGTAGCCACGTAGACGAAGACAGCAGTCAGCACGTCCGAGATGAAACTGTTTATTTGGCCGAACTTGTGGCCGGGAAACTGAAATTTACAGTACAGCAATACGCTGATAGCGGCGAACAGAGCGTCGACCGTCGATCAACTAACAAGCGGTGAAGCGCGTCGGCATTTAAACATGTGCCGTCGAATATTCCAGCGTTATCGCTGGCTATCGTGCAATTTCTAGAATAAGCTCGAGTGTGCGCGTCTTGCGCGCAATCTTAACAAAACGATCTACAATGATCGTGAAGGTTCTCGAACAATGAGGCGCGGTTCGCGCTGAGCGTTGCTGGCAGTCTTTATGGCCGAAAACCGAATATAGCAAAAGTGATAAAGAAACGCACGTGGCAATATAATAATATAATATTATAATAAAATATTATTATTATTATAATATTAATTTTCTTGATCTTGACGTTTTTCATAGTCCACAATCATTGTTTTTATCCGAGCTTTGCACTGTTTTGACATAGTATGGCACAATGTACAAAGTCTTCCCTTCTCCGTCTTTCCGCATAGTTGTATATGTGCAATCTAATTTTTTATTCCCCTTCAATATTTCTCATATCGTCTTATTTTACTCCTCCCCTTTTGTGTTCATTTCACCTTGTCTACGTGTTTTTGCTCTTTTTATTTCTGAAGACTGTCTGTGTTGTATTGTTTATTTTTATTGATTTTTTTTTGCGTGCGCCTGCACAAAGACCTCACGGTTGTTCCTGGGCACGTTAAATAAATGATTGATTGATTGATTGATTGATTGATTGATTGATTGATTGATTGATTGATTGATTGATTGATTGATTGATTATTCCCCCGACCTACACCACCTTCCGCCGTGACCGAGATTTCAGTGAAACCAAACAGAAAGGCGGTGGCGTGCTCATTGCCATTGACAATTCACTGAAATCCGTTAGACGGAAAGACCTAGAAACTATCGAAGAATCTATCTGGCTAGAAATCAACCTTGAGCGCCATAAAAAATTGTTGATTGGATGTTTCTATTTACCGCCCAGCATTTCCCCTGCCTCGTTTCATGATGTAATATCTTCTATTGAACTTGTGATATCTTCTCATAGTGGGCACAGAATTATTGTTCTTGGGGATTTCAATGCACCTGGAATTGACTGGAGCACGCTTACCTTTCCTCATTACAATCATTTCACAGAGAAAAAGTGCAGCCTGCTCTTGGACTTTCTGGCGTTTAATTCCCTACTGCAACATAATTCAATCGTCAATTCCAGTGGCAACGTCTTAGACCTGTGTGTGTCAAACGATCAACCCCTTGAAGTTTCCCGCTCCAACATCTCTCTTGTACGTCCGGACAAATTTCACCCACCACTAAACGTAAGATTATCTGCATCAGCCAAAACAACGAGCTACAGCAGTTACGTAAACAAATCTCCGAGATTTGCGTTCAAACGAGGTGATTACACGGGCCTCTATCATCACTTGTCCACCGTTGAGTGGTCACAGGTTACTGACAAACCAAATGTTGATGACCAGGTTGATCGGTTTACGGAGCTTGTACTGAGCAGCATGCTTAATTTAATTCCCCAGTATATACCTAAACAACGTAAATATCCCCACTGGTTCTCATCTGAACTTATCAGTGCACTGAAGCATAAAGATCACGCACACAGGAAATCTAAATTTTCTCCATCCAGCGAGTGGAAGGAAGAGTTCAGCTTTTTTCGAACTCTCACTAAACGCCTATATAAACGGGATCATAGTTCGTATATTGAATTCTTAGAAAAAAGCGCCTCTGACAGGCCGGCTGAGTTTTGGAAGTATGTACGTAAACGGTCTAGCAAAAGCGGAGAGTCCTTCAGACTACTGGACTCAAATGGGGTAGAAGTGCACGCCATCGCTGACTGTTTCGCCACGCATTTCTCGTCCGTTTAGAAGGCCTGAGACTCTAGCACTGATATCAGACAACAGCCCAAGGCAGTTAGCTCATCCAGTGCTTTGTCGGTGGATGAAAATCTTATCAGCGAATGCATTAAGCGCTTAAAACCATCATTATCATGTGGCCCAGATGGCATCCCCTCCGCCATACTAAAAGCTTACGGCAGTATATTTGTCCCAGTACTGACTGCGATATTTAATAACTGCCTGGACACTTCCACATTTCCTAGCATGTGGAAAACTGCTCGTGTTTTTCCAGTATTTAAGTCAGGCTCTAAAACAGATGTTTCTAATTATCGCCCGATTTCTCTACTATGTGCCACATCAAAGATCTTCGAACTGGCTCTTCACAAAATATTGTCTTTTAGTGTGAAAAACTCATTGATTCCAAATCAACATGGTTTTCTTGCTGGCCGCTCAACTACCACAAATCTTGCTAGTTTTATGACGCAGATCTCCACACCTATTTCTCAGAGAGGACAGGTTGACGTAATCTACTGTGACCTGAGCAAGGCTTTTCACGTAGTCAGCCACACGCTGATTATGGTTAAACTTGTACACTTTGACGTTGACTTGTCGAATGTGAATCTCTTGCACAACTATCTGCTCAATAGATCTTGTTATGTTGCCGTGAAGAGCCAAACCTTTTCTTTGTATAATGTGACTAGTGCGGTCCCTCAAGGGTCGGTATTAGGCCCACTCCTATTTTTAATTTACGTTAATGATGTTTCTTTTGCCATTCGTAATTCTGCTTTCCTCTTGTATGCCGATGACATCAAGATATTTAAGGAAATTCATTCAGTTAACGACTGTCGCTCGCAAAACATCTAGCGTGTCATTTCAATACTCTGTCAATTCTGTGTCGTTATGCAAGGTTTATGAAATCAGTGATCTTGGAGTTGTTGTTGACAGCGCGTTAAACTTTTCTTCTCACGTTAAGCGTGCTGCTATGCGGGGCCTTCGTTCTCTCGGATGTGTTTGTAGAATATCTCGAGAATTCAGGTCTCCCATGGCCCTACACAAATTGTACACGGCAATATGTCTTCCACAACTTGAGTATGCGTTCGTGATATGGAATGGCACTGCTCAATCTAGCGGTAACACCGTTGAACGAGTCCAGAAAAAAATTCTTCGGCATATATAACCATCGCTTTGCTAAAAATGACTCTGGATCTCGTTCAAATACTGCTGAATCATTATCACTGCCATCACTTCACTGCCGACGACATCGTTCTGATCTCTTATTTCTTTACAAGCTAGTCCACGGTATCATATCCTGCCCTGTACTTCTCAATTGTGTTAATTTTCGAATTCCGCGTAAGTTAACCAGAGAGAACAGAGCGTTTCATGTACCCGCCTGCTTCTTCCCACACTTTACCGTTCACAGAATACAAAGTCTCTATAATGTTAATTTTTTTGATCTTGACGTTTTTCATAGTCCACAATCATTGTTTTTATCCGAGCTTTGCACTGTTTTGACATAGTGTGGCACAATGTACAAAGTCTTCCCTTCTCAGTTTTTCCGCATAGTTGTATGTATGCAATCTAATTTTTTATTCCCCGTCAATATTTCTCGTGTTGTCTTATTTTACTCATCCCCTTTTGTGTTCATTTCTCTTTGTCTACGTGTTTTTGCTCTTTTTATTTCTGAAAACTGTCTGTATTTTGGTTGGTAACAACTTTATTGATGGTCCGGCAGAGCTTTCGCCGACTGGGCTTTAGGTCTCCCACGTGGGGACGTCGAGGCCTTGTATTGTTTATTTTTATTGTTTTTTTTTGCGTGCGCCTGCACAGAGACCTTACGGTTGTTCCTGGACAGGGCTGGGCAGAGATACTCAGAAAAGTATTCCGGAGTACAGATATCGAAATACATGAATTGAAAGCCTAAAATACAGATACTTTAACGTGGCGGGATATTTCGGAGATACTTTTGCAATAAGACGAAAAAAGTATTCCGGAATACAGTTACAGTGATACAGATACTGGAATACTTTTTTTTATTTCAAGGATGCTCATACTATGCAAAGACACCTATTAGTTCAGCATAATGTTGTAATTAAAGTTACAGCGCATCGAAACGTTCAATTCATTTATTTATTTATTACAGTACCCTCAGCGCCATTAAGACAATGCAGGGGAGCGGGGGGCGGAGAAAGTACATAATTAGTAATAATGACATAATTACAAGTATCAATTCCAATAAAAATACACTACTTCACAGCAACAGTAACAAGGACTGGGCACCGAAATCGACATACTTGGCGAACAAACTAAGCTATGCTCGAAATAGCACACTTTAAGCAAATCACTCGAATCACAAGGAACACCAGTGAATTGAGAAAAAGCACACATTTATTTTGAAGATCGGCTTTGCTGAGAAGGTTGCTGTGTAGGCTTCTCAAATGGGCTGTCTTCTAACAGCGTCGGTTCAGTCTCAGCACAAGACTCACGAAAGAAAGAAAGTCTGTCTACCGCTGAAGGCGAGCACAAATTCGTGTTATAGCGAATAAATACCGCCTTCATAGCCGGATTGCCCGGCAGCGTGGTGATATCTCTTCTCGGGTCACCTAGATACCGAAACACTTCCGCCCTCACTTGGGTTGTTCTGCCTGTTCAGAATCCGAAGTCCGTCCCCATCTTCGAAATCCTCAGCCGTCTGACCCTGTCGGCTTCAATGAAGTTTTCACCACCACCGACGCTACCAGCACCGATTTCAAAAAGCCGCAACAGGCGAAGTCGGCTCCGGCGGTGGGGGAGCCTGCTACCACAAAAGACCGTTTCACGCATGTAATCAATTAGGAATGCACCCTGACATTGGAGAGGTGGCTGAAAGCGCGTCAAAGATAGCCATCTTCTAGTCACTTCCGCCGCGACTACGGGAACTGCTTTTGGAAGTGCCGCCGCTTTGGAAACTGAACGCACGCGAAGCAATGCAAAGACTGTTCCAAGGCGGTATCCGCGCGGGGGGTCCCGAAGTAGTGGCTTGCCACCCTACAAAAATTAGGCCTGCTGCACTGACCTTCCTTGAGAGACAGCGATTTTCGTCGGCAGAGGCCGACAACACTGCCCCCGCGATTCTGCCGTCTACGGCGTCGCGCGCTTTACCACATGGACCATTCTGTGCTTGAGGGGAAACCATCGCCGCCCTATCTATCGGCGACCGGCGGCGCGCCTTTGCTTGTCTTGGCACAAAAAAGAAAAAAAAAACGTCATTCCCCTATTGGAAACACGCCTCAACTCATTTCCGACACCAAAATACAATATAACGAGATACCCGTGTCCTGCATAGTATCGCGACAGAGGCGATACATCGTAAATGTATTTCACTACTGAGATACAAATACATTTTTCAAATGTATCTCGATACAGAAATACAGATACTCAAAAGTATCTCTGAAATACTATCGCGATACTCTTGTATCGCGATACTGCGCAGCCCTGTTCCTGGACACGTTAAATAAATGATTGGTTGAATGAATATTATTATTATTATTATTATTATTATTATTATTATTATTATTATTATTATTATTATTATTAGTAGTAGTAGTAGTAGTAGTAGTAGTAGTAGTAGTAGTAGTAGTAGTAGTCGATATGTATACACGAGCGCACCAGGTCACCGAGGAAATAAGGAGAGAGCAGGCTGACGACTGCGATCTCTGCAAGGGCACAATGCCTGCCTACTCTTTCGGGTGTACGGAATAGAACAAATAGAGAAGGTGAAAATTGGGGGATAGAAAAAGGAGAGCAAACAGGAGAGTAAAAAAAGATGAATACTTGGTCAATAGTAAGTCAAACACGAAAATAAAACGTGTGTGGAACGCTGTTGTGAAAAAAACCAAGCGGAAGCAGAACATTGTCTTGGAAGCATCGGGCTGACGGTAAATAAATCAATTAAAAGATTAAGTGAGCATGCGAGGCACGTATACTCGAGGACAATTTTATAATGCTGCCTCGTTGTTGCAGCTATTATTTTTTAATGTCAACTGCTTTGTTCCATGCTATCTCCAATGCTGTTAAGCAAAAGGAGTAACGCCGCAACACGCTATCACGTTGCTGCAAGTGCGTCTCTTCAGCACTGTGTGTGTGTGTGAGAGAGAGAGAGAGAGAGCACTGTTAAGTCGTGGTCGTGGACAAGAGCACACGCATGAAATACTGAAAGTATTTTCACGGTAGTCGCCCATATCATTAACTAATAAATGGTTGAAAAGGTATCGGCGTGCGCTTTACTTTTTCTTGCAACGTGCAAAGTGAGCCTTATCCTCATGTGTCGCCATTTGCTTGGAACTGATTTTTAACTCCCGCTAGCACAATTTAGTACGCGAATAGGTACTGAAAATGCGACGGTAAAGGAAAAGAAAATATTTTTCAATATAACGACATAATTCACTCAGCAGCAGTCGACTAACACACACCGGTCTCATCATTACCGGCTGATACCAAGTTAAATATAGTTTGCCCTTGATTAACACGAACGGCCAAACCCTGCTGCATACGAACAGCCGTGATTTAAACGAAATTCCAAAAAATAACAACCTCTTCTTCGGAGGTTCTTACGCTTACAAGCAGTAATGAAGCGAATCGCCGTCGATCCACTTTATTTAACGTAGCAAGCGGCGGTCATATTCACGTTAGTCAGGACTCCGCGGTTAATAAGTCAGCGCTTCATTAAGCGGAAGCTCCTGTAGTCAAGGCGGCCCTTACAGCCGTAATTGAAGTTCACCCAACCTTAGAAGCGTTCCCCGTGGTGACGTATCAAACTACTGCAACGTACCCTCTCACTACTCTTTTTTCCCCGCACTAAAGTTCGTTCAGAGGTTGCTCATAACTGGCGTGTGGCACGTTCTTTAACGAAAACCTTTAGTAACGGCCCTCCCGTTTATTAAAAGAAAAATGTGCCGTCAGTACAGCGTGCTGCTGGTTCCTCCGAAAATCGAAAACTCGTTGTATGCTATACATTGTACACGTGCGCTGATGAGGCATAGAGGAAGCGAGAAAGTTATAATATTATGAGACTAGACTCGAGAGCAGATCGTAAAATATAGCGTGCACTATTCCGGTGCTAATGATTCAGTACTGTTTTCCATCAAAACGTCTCAGGTTTGTGGAACATTTAAATCGGCAGTAAAAAAATAGTTCGTAGTTGTCATTTTCCGGCTATTAGTGCTCCAGTGAGATACTGACTGCATGTCCGTAAGCGTCTGTGGTCTTTTTAAGAAATAATCTGAGCATTATATCGTTCGACTCGGATTTTGTTCTGCATGCCCTTGAAGAATCTTTCAGTTACAGTGCGTAGCGTATGACGTGGTGTTTTCTTCAGGATGACCATTTGGATATCGTCTCACGTATTGTGATCAAGTGTAACGATGGCTGCATTTTGTGCGCATTCCTGAGGACCATTAACTAAAATTGCTTTGTATTATACTATTACGTAGACTACTGTCTTTAATTTTCTCTTTCATTATATTAAAGTTCGACGCCTGTTTCTTTAACTTGCTGAATAAAAAGTTTGTAGTTTAAAGTTTATTTATCATCATTTGCAGCATACATCCTTTATCGAGTGGTTGAATGGGAAGGGGTGGCGAAAAGGCAAATAAATGCCTGACAATTGACCAATCCCTGCCTAGACCACAATATTGCGAAACGCTCAGTATGTCAATGAAAATCATAAATTTGTTAATGCAATGCAGCGAAAATACAATAAAATACAAGACAAAACGCAAATATGGAGAGGGTATGCTGGCTAGTACCATATGATGGGCGCAATGCCTGCCCGAATAAGTGACCAGGCCTTCCTCCCACGTTGTTCATAGCAGCCACCGTGCCCTCTCCATATTTGCATTTTTGTCTTTTGTAAATGCACTGTTCGAAATTGGATAAGCTATTGAAAATGTCATTATGAATGAAAACACGCGGAAAAAGAATTGCATGCATTCTCCAAAGACCTGCTCCTTCTTATTTATTTATTTATTTATTTATTTATTTATTTATTTATTTATTTATTTATTTATTTATTTATTTATTTATTTCGAAAGCCACTCACTCGGTTTTTAGGATAAGCACTAGTTGGAGGTGGGAAGAAAGAAGCAAGGGCAAGGAGGTAGTACAAGTGAAAAACGAAAAAAAAAATAATGCAGATAAAACCCGAAGGACGGGTGCTACTCCGGCGCGTGTACTCCAATATAGACGAAAAGTGTAAATCAACGAACTACGCTTCCCAGCTACGGTGAACCTTAGGCTACACTTTTCCAATTTAGAGATGTCCAGTCTGTGTTATTAGTACAGGATCTTTGTTGGAAAGTAAAAGGAAACAGTGTTTCGACTTTCTCCCCTATTGCTTCACTCTTTCTTTGTCTTCTCTCTCTGTTTTCTAATTTGCTACCTCACGCTGTCTTGTATTTTGACTTGAAGGGAATCGGTGGACAAGGTATTGGGGGCCAATGTTTTCACGCCGACGTTTCCCAAGCTGGACTAACTCGACAGCGCCCCCAGAAGCGATCGATGTAATTTGGCTGAGCTTTTCAAGCGAGATTAGGAAGACAAATGATTTGGCTCGGGTTAGTAAACTGCCCTTCCGCAACTCTCCAAACAACACCTTTTGCTGCGAGGATACGCTTGGCAAACCATGAAACACTCAGAAAGGAATTGCGCTAAAATTTGTCGTTTGGCTTATTGTTGCATGCTTCATGGTGAGTAAGAAGATGCAATACATCAAAGCAAGAAAAAAACATGCTTCTGGCGCTCTTTCATCTCACCAGTTTTTCTTTTCATTTTGTGTATTGCATCCTCTTATCCCGTGACGAAAATACAGGTCCTGGCGCCGGCTTGAGGTTCCCCCACCAAATCGTTGTGACGTCATCGATTTTGATGATGTCTGCCAGCGCGCATGTGATCCTCTATTGACAAAAATGAATTACATATGTGTTCCGTAGTAGCCAGCAGCGTGACTTGGCAAGTTTCCGAAAGCTTAAGGTGTCGAGGTGCAATAATTCCAGATATTTAGATTAAAAACAAATATTTCTCAGCAAGTAAGGGATTGCCTAAAGAGAGTTCATACAACATATATGCTCACGAACTGTCGTCGCGAGAGTCAGGCCAAAAATTAGCGCAGCTTGCACAAAGTCGTGGAAGGCTGGGTCACAGCAGAGCTGGTGAACTGGTGGTGGAGAAATAGGCGCACGTATTCTGGACGAAGGACGAAGGTGAAGAAGATTACGAAGAGAGCGCGTGCTGGTTGATGAAGTGAGCTTTTTCTACGCCACACGGCAAACTATATTTGCTGTACTGTAGTATACATGGCTATGCTTTCTCTTTTTTTAGATGCGAAGCAGCTCATGCGCTGGGCTTTGTCGCTAGTTCCATTGGCGACCGTCCGCTTCCTAAAACCTACCATAGCCATCTGTAACATATTGAGCGCGCGCTCGCGCCAAGGAGAAGTCTTCTTCGTCTTGTTCTTCGGCCGCCTTGATGATGATACGTGCAGATCACTTTAGGGCCCGGGCTGCCGTATGCTGTCCTAGCTTGGCGTAACGCAGACAAAACGACGGGTCCTGGCACGCGCTAGCGCGTTCGGGCCTGTGTAAGGGGCTGGGTAAGATGCCGTGGCCTCTCCCCCTTACACTCTCTCAGCAATCACGTGATGGCGTCGGGGAACGAGATTCTGCAGACGTGTGATGAACCCGCGTGGCGTGCTGCAACAAGAGTTCGGGATGAGTAAACGCAACAGCAACTACAGTGAATTCATGGTGTGCTCCACATGCAAGGACGCGTTAAAGGTCCCCTCACCAGGTTTGACAATTTTGAGCTAACGAGCGCAATGCATACACCGGGCGTTCACGATCACGTCTGTCGAAATTTGCAACGAAACGCGCCGCGGAAATGAGCCAAATTTCAAGGTGAACGCTGCATGCCCTTCCTCTCGCGGGCCCTCGCTCTAGAGAATGAGGGGATGACGTACATGAGAAAATGCCCCTACGTAGATGGTAGTGCTGTGACGTCGCTCCTCTACGTAGACGACTGTGCTCCGACGTCGCCAACAGCAGCACGTGACACTGCGATAATTATTTGACGCGACATGTGTAGTTTGTGTAATTTGTTGCTTGAATATATTAATAAAACTTGAGAGAAATAATAAGACACACAAAGGGAATGTGTGCGTCTTTTTCATTTTTTTTTCGTGAATCGCAGCGAGATGCGGGGCTAATGTGCCTCCCTTTCCCGTGCGTTCGTGTCCCCGCGGTTAGCGCATCGAGCAGACGCCAGCCCTGGTATGGTGGCTACCATAGCCCTGGAAAGTAATGTTCTGGCGCGTTCGAGCACTCGTTATGCTCATTTATTCTACCGCGTCCAAGTAAACGTTAATGCGGCACTGGCTCATGATACCGCCACTCTCGTGCCCGTACAAATGTCTCAACTTTCATGCCCGTCCCGCAGAAACAGGCAGTACACCACAGAGAACGCCGACAAAACGCCCACGGCCGCTACATAAAAAAAAAAAAAACGTAGCGGCCGTGCAACGCCGCTCGCGTGCTCGGGCTGGCTCGGGCACGTCATGCGCACGTGACCATGCATGCGCATGACGTGTTCATGCGTATATGTCAAGTGAAGAGGGCAGGGAAGGGATTTGGCTTGCTAAGGCTACACGGGGCGAGTGGCAAGGGTTTGAAACTCGCCTCCTCGCATCATGGTTTCGCGCCGTTACAAATTGTTTTTTTTCTCAGCTCGTAATGAACCGATTTAAAAAATTTTTGCGCATACTGCTCTTCATTCGGCACACAACAACTTCCAGCGTCTAACTAAAATTTGCTATGTGGCCTGGTGAGCGGCCCTTTAACATCGGGCAAGGTGCGCGTGATGAACGGAACTTTAAGTCGACCCATGGGCTTCTTCGCATCCCCACATGGTTCCCTATCTATCTATCTATCTATCTATCTATCTATCTATCTATCTATCTATCTATCTATCTATCTATCTATCTATCTATCTATCTATCTATCTATCTATCTATCTATCTATCTATCTATCTATCTATCTATCTATCTATCTATCTATCGTCTGTGCATGTTGCTTTCTATTTCTTTCTCTCCCTGTCTGTTTCTACCCTTTCTTATCTTTCTATTTCTTTCTATGTCTTTGCTTCTCTATCGCTCTCTGTGTAGTCGGTCTCTCGCCTTCTATCTTTTTCTCTGTCTATCGTTTGCTTTCGAACTCTTTCAGTCTGTATATTTCTTTCTTTGTCTTTCTGTCTTTTTCTCTGTTTCTTATCTTTCTTTCTCCTTCTTTTTCTCTTTCTCTCTTTGTATTTGTTTCTCTATCTCTCTCGCTGTATACTCGGTCTCTCGCCTTCTACCATTTTCTGTGTTTCCTCCCTTTTCTCTGTTTCTATTTCTCTCTCTCTCTCTCTCTCTTTGTACTCGTTCTCTAATACTTCTTTTCCTCGTCCTCACCCTCACGTCTGTCCTGCTCACCCTCACTTTCCTTTCCCACCACCTTGCTGCAACTTCCCTTCCCCACCAACCTTGCTATACAAGGCTATGCTTCAAAATTGGCTAGCGCGAAAATCGACAAGGACTAAGAAGGAACACTGATGTACAGGACAGGCGCTCACATTTCTTCTCTGTCCTGTACATCAGTGTTCCTTCTTAGTCCTTGTCGATTTTCGCGCTAGCCAATTTTGAAGATTATGAACCAACTAGCCCAACAACGTATACTCTTAAGGCTATGCTCTGCTCTCTCAGCTTGCCTGCATAGGCGAGTGGTGAGGACGCTCGCCTTCGGATCGTCGATACGCGAGTTCAAATCTCGCCTCGGAAAATAATTTTTTTTAGTCTAGACATTCTCTCTTTTTCTTTCTTTTTATTTCTTTTTCTCTCTCTTTCTCTTCATCTGTGCTCGTTCTCTCGCTCATCAATTTATTGCATACCTCGCCAGACAAATAGCCGCACGACTCCTGGTAGCGAAGCAAAAGAGGAAGAAGAGGGCGGAGATGGCGCGTGCCGGTTAATGATGATAATTTTCTATCTACGACAAACGGCCAACCGCAACCTTAACAGCTCTGCTGTAATAAATTAGCGGGGGAATGCTCCACGTTACAGGAATGCAAGTGGTTACTGCGTTAGGTATGGTCGTGATGACAGCATTATCTTGGTCACTATTTACGTATGGGGCTATAATGTGCAGACCATAAAGAATGAAACATTTGTCTGCGGCTTATTTCAGTTACCACCTTTTTGTAGTGAGCCTGCTGACACACCAGTGCACCACACATATGAAAACACTGCCCATATATCTTACGTAAAACAAGTTAACATGAACCAAATGTATACAACCTACGCTTTCGTTGGCGTCATTTCCTGTTGCGCTCATACAAATGTGACTAGCAAAAATTGCGTCCCTGACATCTCCTTCACGTTCATTACACATGGAAGCGTCTCAAATGTGGCATCTTTTGTAGACTAAAAAGGCGCACGAGGGTGTATTGACCCGTTTATAGACCCGGTTGTCAATACTAGTATTTATTCACGCCTGTTGTAGGAAACATGTTCGACAACTGGAGTCACAGGTGTGAATTGAGTGCAAGAGCAGCAAGAGGTGTGAATTGAGAGCAAGAGCAGCCAACGCAACGCAGCGTGGGGACCCAATGTCTTGGGTCTTGAGGGCGATTCATGAGGCTCGCTCGCATGCGAAGTGATGTCAGACTGTCAGATATTCTGCTCTCACGCGCCTTTCAATATGCGGAATGTTCCTTCTGCGTTCAATTTCTTTCGCGAAGTTAGGTGGAGCAGCAGGTCCCAGTAAAGGACAGCCAGCATCTCCCGTAACACATATTGACTAACAATACGTACCTAGTAGTCGTCGCTTTTGAAATTTACCGGAAAATATACTTACGCTAAAAGAAACAAACAGCATGCTCAGCACTATTCGCATTTGTCAGTTGAAAAATGAGCGAAATGGCGGCATGACAACAACAAATTGGAGGCAACCAATCAAGACCAAAGCTGTTTTGACTGTTCATAGCAGGTTCATTATAGTCAGAATCAACTCGCCCGACTTTCCGCTTGTGCGTAACAGAGAGGAAGAGTAAGCGCAGGAGAAAGTAACGACCGCTGGTGCGGACTTTGCCCGGCTGCTGTCTTAGTGTGCACCGTACGCCTCCCTACAAATAGGCAACAATTTTTCTTTCACACCTTCGCCCCCCCCCCCCTCTCCTCACACCCCTCCTACTCCTTCTCCGCCGTCTACATGTCAACGCCGTGCTGTCTTCTTTTCCCGAGTCTCCTTTGTTCCCGCCAGACTTCCAGCACAGCAATGCAGGAACCCGTGCGTGACACACCGCCTTCCTCTGTGGGCTGAAATTAGACACGAAATAATGGCACGCGTTTTTCACCGTTGCAAGTAGGCGTCCTTCATAGCTAGAGACAAGCTGTTTATTCCCCGTTCTCTGCATTTGCCGCTTTTTGCCCGTCCTGGCTCAGAGCGAGCAAGGAAGCACTGAATGAGAACAATTTCCGAGCAGCAGTGATGAGAAATGGTGCGCCGACGTGTGTCTCAGGATCTGCTTGCGTCTGCGAAGAGCGCTTGGTGCAGGAGCGAGTTGATTATATTAGAATAACAGAGAGCTGAGCTAGTTGGTAAGTATTCATTCTTAAAAGACAGGGCGTGCAAACACGGACACAAGAAAGAAGTCAGGAAAGGAGTGGTGTCCTGACTTCTTTCTTGTGTCCTTGTTTGCACGCCCTGTCTTATTTGGAATGATTGTATTAATTCGCTGCCACGTGTTCCTCCATGCCACGAGCAACTATAGAGCAGAGCGGAAGTATACCGCCAATGATAAACGACTGTCTTTTGCCGGCGGCGTTTCCCGCTCTGCACATATTCCGCCGTCTTTCCCTTTCGTCTTTCCCTTCCAATTTTGTCTAGTAATTATGGCACTTCAAGCAGAAACACAAACTGGAACATCATCAACCCTGAAAATCTAGAATTTGTGTGGTACATAGACAATTGCGCTGGACGCAGCTCGAATGGTGTGAACACTGTGCAAATGGTATCTACGCTTACCGACGAGACGTTCTTGTCGCAACCACGATTCGTCCGTTTAGGAGCTGATTTAGCTCGATATAGTAAAGGTAGGCTTGATTGAAGTGCACGAATTTCAGTTCATGAGACATTCCCATGTGAGCTTCAAAGACGTAAGAGCCACCTTGTACACTGCTTTTAATACTAGAAACTTCCGATCAGGCGATATCTCGGTTCCAGATTGCTACATTTGACTACCAGAATAAGCGGCGGTCCTAGAAGATGCAGGGGATAGTAATAAGTATGAAATCGAAGGGTAATCAATTCGGAAAGCTTCACACGACGCTATATTTAGTATGCCCGCTTGAAAAGTAATCGGATAAACGTGCATGCGTGGTTACCACGCACTTTCGTTCGCCGCTGCGAACTACTCTTGCCTTCTTTTTGTCAGCAGCGAACGAATGTTTGTACGCAGTTGCATATGGCCTAATTACTCTCCATTCAAGTTGCGTAAATCACGCAACGCTAATTGCTCCGCCTAGAATGCTGGCGCGAGCAATAAATTGCGCAGACAGCCCCGTAAGTGTGTTTCACAAAGTACAGGTACAGCCGTGTGTATTTTGCCACTATGCACGACCTGCAAGGTCACAGAAACGAATACGAAAGCAGGAAATTGTGAGATAAAAAAAGCGTTGTTTTTGTTGTTGTTTGCAAGATTAGATTATATAGCGGTTGTACAAAAGCGGCTGCTAAGACTGCGTATTCAGGCGTGGAAGCTGCTCCTGATAAGCGTGAAAAGCTTGCAATCAGCACTTATTTGAGGATTTCATGCAGCATGAAAAAGGGGCGCACGCGTTCAACAAGCCGCACAAAAAAGCAGGATAATTCGGACGGCGCAGGCGATACGGAACACGCAGACTCTTACGTGGAAACCTAACTGACTGTCACGCGTAACCGATGGCGTGATCAAACGGAGAACTTGTTTCTGTAGCTTTACTACGTTGATGAGGTAACTATTGCGCTAGTATGTTAACGATGTCGATAAGCGGCGTGGGTTGTAAGTGCAGTTATAGCTACGTGCCGTTCTTTGATTACTTAGTTAGCTCCCGTTTGTACATACCGTGGGTTTAGTTGCAGTGAGGTTATAACAAGCGTGATTAATAGGACAGCAGCTGCATTATTAACAAAGAAAAGTGTTTCCACGCTTTGCCGCCTCTGGCGCTTAATTAGCGTCCCTACTACGAGCCTCGAGAACTGCTCTACGTACTTGGATGCGTAGTTGGCAGGGGTGACACAATATTACATCTGCCAGTGCACACAGGCGCTCGTAACAAGTTGCTTAGTCCTGGAAGCCTGTTTTTTTTTTGTCGCGACTGTTTTCAATCTTCCACGGGGGCTCCAATTTCCGCGTCAGCGTTCCATCTTTCCAAGACGAGCGACGTGGTTTGCCGTAGACCTAACCACGAAAGTGCACAGATCAGCTGAGGCAATATTTCGCCTCCATGAAATGAAATTACTGTCATTGTTAATATTCCGCACCGCTTTCTCAAAAATCAGATGCTCTCACAATGACAGCGGAGTTATGTTTAGCTCCTTAGTATTTACTCACAAATACCATACTCCTCTACTTAATACTCCCAACTACACCTGCCGCCAACTGAAAGCCTTATGCATGCATATTCATGCGCATTCTGACCTTCCCTATTTGGTTTTCTCGCCCTGCTCTTCTAAGGGTCTTTCTGTCCACCATTTCCTTTCTTATGCAGATTAGTACGTAGTCACTTGCATATGCCCAGGGTGAACTGTACACTCGGCCACGCACAAAGCGATTTCGAATGCAAATATTTCGCCCCGGCGTTACCATCCTTACGCAGCGATTGTTCATATATTCGCAGGGACAGTCGCAGTAAATCAGGGTTTTCTGCCGGAAATGACTACGTTCTTAAAGCGCGAAAGCCGAAACAATAACTTGACTCTGCCGTGTTGGGTTACCTCGGTAACAGCGTTCCGACGGCGTTAAGAACGAAGACGGAAAGGCAGTATGAGCGCGTCTTTGTTTCTGACCTCGTCCTTTTCGCTACCTTCGCGATAAAAGAGACAGTTTTAACAATGAAATTGAACGCGTCGCAAGAAAAAAAAAACATGAGTGCCACAACGTTAACAGAAGCAAATGCTCCACGAGGGACTCACTGTATAAAGACGTGAGAAAGTTGTCATTTAAAAAGGTAGTGCGCGTCGCGTTCAATGGGAAACGAGACACTGTAACCCGCATAGAGTAATAGTTAAAGGTCTCGTAATTACTTCTTTCAAATGAGTTTACTCGTAGTCATAGGTTGTTGGAGAAATAAGACATTAGCACGGCAGAAGAGCAAAGCAGCAAGTTGGTGGACGTTGTTGCTGGTGAAGCTTATAGGCTTAGCTAACATAGACGCGAGCAAAGACACAAGTAGGAAGATGGGGACTTGAGGTTTTGTCTTCGTTCTTGCTTTTTGTTTGCTTTGGCACAGGAAACTTCCTCCACAATAACATAAAATAACCAAGATTACTTTACAATAAACCAGCTTGCCAACAAGTTAATTAATTTGTGCATCTGCGTGTGAAAGTTGCTAGAGTCTCAACAGACTGCAGTCTCCTCCTTGGCTCGACATTCTTTTCCCACTGCGAAGCTGTATATACGTAGAGTTCCTTGTATTTTTCGTGTTTGTGAGTCAACAAGACAAAAAGAAGTGGAGAGAGTAACGCGCAGCTCTTGGAGAGAGGGAAGGAGGAGAGTTGCGCATGCGTAGTGTGAGTGCGGACTACCATGCCGTGGGACATACCCCCGAGCAAGAGATGCTTCGCATCTAAAAGGTGTGCGTGGACTGATTCTGTAGTTAGTGCGACACAGAGCTAACACGGTGTGGAGCTGAAGCAGGCTTCAAGCACTCCGCCCGTGATGATAATGATGATAATGATGATAATTATGGCGTATGAATGAGTTTGGACATTATAAAACCAGTCAGTAAATGGTTCACTAGGTTCGTGCTGCAAGAGTGCGGTTTGATGTGCCGCACCAATCCATATCACTGAACTACTAAACAACAGTCGTGCATAAAGTCAGGTTTGACTTAGCCTGGGGGCTTTGCCCTCGTGCCATAGTTTCTCTGGACCATAATAAAGTTCTTGCCATACCATGCCATCTCATGCCATGGTCGAGTATCTCTCTGAGATCGTTGTGATCGAACCAGTCAGCGTACATCAGTACAATCATAAAGCTACCGTCTCTGGCAATACCAAATAATGAAAATAAATACGTGTACCTTTGTCTAGCCCTGTTTCATTTGCTACAGCTTCATTAGTCATCTGCCTTCACAGAGTACATTGCCTCCAATTTATTTTTAAAGAGAGATACAGAAATAAGATTATTTGCACGAAAACCTTATCTCATAAACGCACCTGTATTCGCAAGCTTGTTTTAATTATAAAACATCTCACAATCCGAAGTAATAACTCGGTTATGTGAGTGTCATTGCACGCTTGGCACAAAGGTATTTTCTTCGTGTCAGGAGGAATTTTTAAGAGTGGTAGAAATAGAGAAATCGGAGTAACGAAAACATTTGGTCTCTCGTTTTAGATTGTACAAGACGCGCAAAAAAATAATGCTGTGCAAACAACACGCACACGGGCTGCGCAGGGTAAAGCATATGCCGAAGTCTAAGGAAAAAAAAAAGATAAGAAGCGCATACGTTACGCATGCAGCCATCACTAAAAAGGCGCGCAACGTTTGGACATACAAGCTGCATACATGACGGCTTATAGGCACATGCACTAACGTGGAAATATTTATAGAGATGAACAAAACAATGCGTATACGAAACGAATGGAAGGCAAGGGATTTCTAAGAGGAAGCCACTACTAAAACAGCCTTCGCAATTTAGAACAACAACAACAACGCAACAACAGAAATGTTTACTTTCAGAAGATACGAAGGCTGCTTTCGTCTCCGAGGAAGTAAGTTCAGTCCCATCTTTCCCTTGGGTCTTAGACTCGTCGCGAGAAAGCACACGCGACGTCTTGTGAGCTTGCAAACCCGGCGGGGATGCGTGTCACTCACTGAGCGGCGATTAAGACAAATAGCCAGACGCTTATGAAGACGAATCCTAGCGAGAGAAGTGTGCTGATTTTTGAGTCGAAGATTTGGAGAGATTCTTTCGTGTGTGAGAAAAAGTTCTTCTTTCTGATCGCATTGGCTCTTTTAAAGGTTATCCCTTCCCACGGTGTAGGGTAGCATACCGGGTTCTAGACTGGCTAACATCCCTGCCTTTCCTTTCTCTTCTATTCCTTCCTTCTTAAACGGAAGCTTTGTGCCTCTTTCCGAAACTTGGCTCTCGCGGTTCGTGATTTCGTTGCTAGGCATGTATGCGGTAATTTATATAAATTCGAAACGTAGATGTGTTTCAGATAAACTAGACGTCAAATGAGCACTTATAAACAGGCAATGGGCACTTTTAAACATGTATGTAGATAATGATGTTATAAGATCTGGGGTTTTACGTGCTAAAAGAATGGCACCACTACGAGGCACGCCGTATAGTGGAGGGCAGGGATTAACACACACAACTCCCCCCTAGAGGGATGCCATCCCCCTTAAAAAAGGCCTTTCAGCAGCCGAGCACCGTAAGCACTGTAACCACATTCCTTTCAGCAGCCGAGTACTGTAACCAGTGTACCACCGCGGCTACCGCGTTGGTATGTTGGTTAGCCATCAAATTAAACTACGAGGAAGCGGATACCCGTTATCCGCAATAAGAAATGAATTCTTACATTAAACCCATCACATAACGACCCGTAAGCACCTGTGAAGTTCACTCGCCTATTTATGGAACACCATATGATATACGTGTGGCACTTTGGGCCTGTTGGTTGTAGAGCTTGCACATTGGGGCCTGTTGGTAATGCTTATATGTCGTTTCCTGTCTTTTTTGTGCATGTGTTTCCTCTTCTACAAATCGTTTCTGCCATATTATAGCCATATGCTATACCAGCATTGCATATTAATGTCATATTTAGCACCTTCCATGGCAGTTCTTTATGAATAAACCATGTGGTATGTTCCGCAATCTGCCCCATGCTCCTCCAAAATGAATCCATTTTGGTGTGACACATATATTAGAATTTGCGCTAGTTGTACGATGATATTGACAGGTGTATTGCTTCATATTTTTCGATTGTGACCAGAGCGCCGTCCCTGTGTGTGTTGTTGTTGTTCGTCTTGTGTGTGTACGCGCATTTTTTTCTCCTCTTTTTCTCCCTCTCTCTCTCTCTCTAGACCCTCTTTCTTGTTCCTATTTCCCCTCCCCAGTGCTGGGTAGCAAACCACATGCTTATATCTGATTAACCTCCCGGCCTTCCTTTTTTCATCTCTCTCTCTCAGGCTGACCGTTCTTCACCGTTCTTCGCCAGACGATGGCACCTTTATATACTGCCGACTTCTCCTTTTGACATATGATATGATTAGTGAAAAGTCACATAAAAATGCAAGAAACTACACAAAGTCGTATCTAAATACAGCTTGGTAAGTCAGTCCAGCCATAAAAATCACATCGACAAGAAGCACATGCCCACTATCATGTGATGATATATACCGCGGTAGCTCAGTTGGTAGAGCATCGAACGCGTTATTCGAAGGTCGCAGGTTCGTTCCCTGCCCGCGGAACGTTATCTTTTCGTCCACTTTTCTTTCTTCACATTTACCTTACATTTACTACTAATAACATCCCCTATACATTCCTTGGCATTATTGTCTGTTAGTACTCATTAATCGACAAGAAGTGTGAGATAAAAGCAAACACAGATGTACGCATAGCTGTTAATTGCACATTAATAGGTATTTTACCAGTGCCGGTTCATGGTACGGTAAGCACGGAGAAACCGTACTGTCGGGATCGGCACACAGCTTTTTTTTTAGCCTGCGAGACCTCTATTAACCTCTTTAATAATCTCCTCTCTTTACCGTACGCAATGACCAACTCTTATGGCTAAAAAATGAGAAAAAATCCGGCAGATCCTACGCACTGTGGGAATCGATGCAATGCGAAGCAGCCAGTAAACAGCTGCATGCCTCGCCTTGTTTGTCTTTGAGACAAATGAAGTCATTCATGTCATGACATCAAGTGCACTATATATCGCACGTTTGTCACGCCTGCACGCATGTACAATCTGGTATATACCATGTTAATGAAACATATATTCTGGAATACAATGCATGACCTATCATTTATGTTCGTCACGCACTCACGTCATGCCATAAAAGTTTTTTATATATCCACTTAACAAAACCGCGGGAAGGACAGCAAGAGAGTGTCATGTAAATGATATCATACATGACATGAATATCATGATTCGCATGTTAGTACTCGTCACTTATGTTCGACGTCCAGTCACGTCACCCTATGCCAATTTTGTGCATATCAAGCAAGCGAAACGGCCGCAAGGGCACCAAGAGCGTGGCACATAAATCATGCTCTACGTGATATGCATATCATGATTTCCATGTTACCACCTGTCATTTATATTCATTCAATAGTCAAGTCAGGCAATAACAATTTTGGTGTATATCAAGCTAGCGAAACAGCTGCGAACGCACCATGAGCTTTTTCATGTAAATCGTGCCCTACATGACATGCAAGTCATGATTTTCATGTTAACACCTGTAATTTGTGTTCATCATACAGTCGCGTCACGCAATGCCAATTTTGGTGCATATCAAGCATACGAAACGGCCACGAGAACGCCATGAGCTTCTCATGTAAATCATGCCCTGTGTGACATGCAATTCATGATTGTCGTGTTACCGCCTGTCATCTATGTTCGTCATAGAGTGACGTCACGAAATACCAATTTTGGTGTATATCAAGCAATTGAAACGACCGCGAGCACACCATGGCGTCTCATGTAAATGATGCTCTACATGACATCACATGGTAACATGAAATCATGACACACATGTCATGATTTCATGTTACCATGTGATGTCATGTAGAGCATCATTTACATGAATGTCATGATTTTCATGTTACCACTGTCACTTATGTTCGTCATACAGTCATGTCGCGCAATACGAATTTTGGTGTATATCAAGCCAGCGAACCGGCCGCGAGCTCACCATTAGCGTGGCATGTAAATCATGCCGTATATGAAATACATGTCATGGTTGTCATGTTACCACCTGCCACTTATGTTCGCCATACACACTTGTCACTCCATACCACTTTTGGTGTATATCAATTTAACAATACGGCCGCGGAGCACGAAGATCATGGCATGTAAATAATGCTGTACATGACAAGCATGTCACGATTTTCATGTTATGACCTGTCATTTATCTTCTTCATACGGTCATGTTATTCTATACCAATTTTGGTATACTTTTGGTAGCTTCTATCCCATTAACGAAACGGCCAGGAGAGCACAAAGTCGTAAGCGGCAGATTGATACGCTCAAAGTCGAAATAGTTCGCTAAGAAATGCTCTGCATTTGAAAGCTACGTAGAATCCACAATGGTACGGAATTCCCATAATTACAGTAAGGTAAAGTGGCACTGCTAAGACACTGTATTTACTTGAAGGTTTCACTAAATCTTCTCTTCACCTGCTCTCTCACCTTGTTGGTTCGATCTTCACAATTTTTTCTCACAATCCTACTGTGCATAAAACCAGTGCGTTACTTGAATAGCTTTCAAAGTCGTCTCATCGGAGAAACAAAGTGCACTTTCTACGCACCAAGCTCCTGTGTTGGATTATAACACGGGCGCCGGATCGTAGATTTATATAGTCCTCTTAAATTCAAGGGCAAGATAAGGTGGAAGTTTAGGATTAGCGAATCGAAATCCCTGTAATAGCATTCTTCGTATTCAAGCGTTGTTTCTTGAAAGTTTCAACAGTGGAAAGGGAGCGCGCTTGACGAAACAGTGAAATATTTTTTTTGCTTTCCCCCGGCGTCAGTATATTACCCTCTCAGCAGTGAAACTAACCGTCTTCAAAAAGTTCTAGCTCAGGTACTGCACGCACACATGCTCGCAAAAGTTTTGTTAGTGGAGTAATTGCGCAAGAAAAGTTTTATATTTTCGTCGGCATATATATGCGTGACTGCGTGCGACGGGAGCGTGCATTGTTTTGTTTGAAGGAGTCCTTGTGCAATGCAGCATTAATTTCTAAGCTGCATGCTACAAGTACGTGTCATGTTCCAAAAAGTCCTAGAAGTCGCCAGCTATAAAGACCGCCCACCGCCGGCGACCGCCATTTCGTCATGGCGTGTATGACGTCATGTACTGCATGGACCAGACCCGTCGTCTTCTATCAAAGTTTCAGCCGCTTTAAATCGTCCACTTTCAATGTCAAACTGAACAAAGCCGAAATAGCTCGATTGCACGCGCAGCGGATCATAGTAAAAAACTGTTCGACGGAATGCAGACGCTCGCAGTGAAAGCAGCTTTTTATTTCATGGCTCGCAAGTGCACTAGTTTTGCCCGACTCTCACACTGCTCGCGTGTTTATAAAAACATTCAATTATAAATTGACTGCTCGACCAAATAGGCTAAAATTTCGCCAGTTTGTATGCGAACGCACCAGGATTAAGCCGCATAATACAGATTATAATTGAAAATTGGGTGTCATGGCCACTTTAAAGGGACACAAAGAGAAACAATAAATTGGTTTAGATCGACAAATTGTGCTGTGAGGACTCTAACGTCGTTAATTTCGCCACCATAGGTTTATTATTACAGGAGAAAAGGAAGTTCAAAATTTCATTTTTAAATTATGCACCAAAATCTCCCCGCCTGACATCACGAATTTCAAAAGTGTATTTGTCGTATTTTGGCGCCATTGGCTCAACAAAATTACCCCTAACTTGGCATGTTAAGTCTATGACCCCCTCAAAGGACAATGTACTTCATTTTTACCGATCAAGAACTACGTAGTCTCTACTAGGCACCGTCAAAACATGTGACGTCACGACGAACGGTGCGGAAACTTCAAGTCGCCACTTACATTTTGTTTTTATGCGTTTTCTTGCTTACTAAGCGTCTTCTCGCAGCAAGCGTGTTGTTTTGGTATCGTGAAAGAGTACCTAACTAATATGAGAAAAATCGTCTTGCTGTTTAGAGTCCCTTTAAGGTTTCTTTACTTCCTTTCCTGCGCTAAAAGATGTATGTGATTCAGCACTAACATGCCCAACTGAAAGTGTTATTGAAGTGCTTTAAAAGAGATCTCGGAAGCAATGTGTGTGTGTGTGTGTGTGTGTGTGTGTGTGTATATATATATATATATGTAAGGAAGAAGATGGAAAAGAAGACGCAAGGGTACAGTTCTTAGAGGGCGAAAAAGAAGAGAAACGAAAAGAAACAGGCTATTGCATGCGGCGGACTCTGCACTCTCCGACTCGTCACTTGTGTGCCTCATCACGTTGGGACTTCCTGAATGCATGCAGCGCCATGTTCAACTTGGAACACCACGAACGCCTGAGGAGCTACTGCAGATTATGAAGCTGTTGCTCGTTCAACAGCGACAGTCTTCGGCAAGCGAAGTGACCACCGCTGATATGTTTCCAGCACCTGGATGGCCAGACCCATTCAGCGAACCCGAGTCGTCTACGAAAAAAACAAGGCAGACGAAGAAAAGGAAATTTACCAAAGGATGTTCTGACGACCCTTCGTCCCAAGCATACGAAAAGATTTTTCTCACGGACCGCGCCAAGCTAATATACGTGCCTGCGCAAGTAAATGGGAAGGATGTGAAAGCTCTAGTTGACAGTGGAGCGTCAATCACTGTCATTAACAAGGACGCGGTTCCTCAGCTAACTGTAAGAAAAGATTGTCCCGTCATCGTGTACGGCTATGATGGCAGGAAACAACTGTATGATGAATGGACAGAGATCTTGATTACGTGTCAGGGCAAGAGTACGACTGTGAAAGCACTGGCCCTTCACGGAGTGAAGTATCAACTTCTTTTGTCCCGCCCGGTAATGCAAGAATTGCGTTTGAATCTTTATTGGGATGGACAAGTTACCACACATGATGATCGCCTGCTGACTACCTTTACAGCCGTTGCCGAAAACCCCCGCAAGCCCACCGCCGCAGAAGACGTCACTCGCATGTATCCTGAGTTACTTTGTGTAGGCGGATACCCGAAGGCGACCACTAAGTTTGAAGTACCATTTGAGCTCCGAGATACGACCATAGTGAAGCGGAAGGCTTACAACATGTCCAGAGAAAAGAAGTTGTGGCTGAAGGCAGAGCTACAGAAAATGCTTGATGCCGGTGTCATACGCCCTTCTACGTCTCCTTTCGCTTCACCGATAACTATTGCACCAAAAGAGGACGGAACATTTCGTCTCTGCACCGACTACAGGCAGATAAACAAGCAGACTGACCTTTTTCCCTTTCCAATGCCACATATTGACGAAATAATGAAACCGGAGGCTGCAAAGTGTTTTCGCGTCTCGACCTTTGCAAAGGCTTCTGGCAAGTACCTCTGCAAGAAGAAACGAAGAAGTTCTCGGCATTCATTACGCCATTTGACGTGTATGAGTACAACCGGCTGCCATTTGGCTGGAAAAATTCTCCAGCTTGGTTTCAGAAGATGATGAACAGTGTTTTGAAGCCACACTTGGGAGTCTTCTGCAACGTTTATATTGACGACATTATAGTGTACTCAAGATCAAAAGAGGAGCACTCTGGACATCTCGGGAAAGTGTTACAAGCACTTAGTGACGCGGATCTCAAGATCAATGAGAAGAAAAGCGAGTTCTTTAAGTCGAAAGTGGTTTTCCTTGGAAGAGTGTTCGACGGAACCACCAAGAGCACCAAACAGGAGTCCGTTCAAAGGATCGCAAAGCTCACGAAGCCACATGACATTCACTCACTTCGAGTTTTTCTTGGACTAGCAGGCCACTTCAGGAGTTTTATTAAGGATTTCTCCAAGATGACGAAGTGCTTGACGGAGCTCACGAAGAAACAAGTGCCTTTTGTTTGGACCGAAGATTGCGAAAGGATTTATCAAGAACTTGTACGTCGTATATCATCGGACCCTATCCTTACGCTACCGGACTATAGTTTACCTTTCGAGATGAATACGAATGCTTCCAATTATGGTACAGGGGCAGTTCTGTACCAAAGAGACCTCAGTTCACCTCCAACTCAACAGCTTAGGGTTATAGGATACTACTCCTACACCTTCAACCCTACCCAGCAGAATTATTCCACAACTGAGAAGGAGGCTCTTGCTGTTTTAATGGCTGTGCGCTACTTCCGATCATACATCGACGGAAGAAAGTTTTCCTTATATACGGATCACCAAGCATTAACGCACCTGTTGAATATGCCGGAGCCAAGGGGAAAATTGGCCCGATGGGTCAATGAACTTCAACAGTACGATTTTGACGTCTTCCACCGTGAAGGTAGCCATCTTACTGACGCCGACGCCCTGTCTCGGTTGGCGGTCGAGATCCCGCATGGAACGGTTAACTTGACGAGACTATGGGAAGAGTATGAAAGTCTACACTTCAAGGATGGCAAGTTCGTCGTACCAGACACACTGATTCCGAAAGTGCTTCACTTATATCACGACAGCCCCGAATCAGGTGGTCATAATGGCTTCTGGCGAACGTACAACAAGCTTCTCAGACGGTTCACATGGACAAACATGAAAAAAGACGTCGAAGCCTATGTCAAGTCGTGCCACTTGTGTCAAGTGAATAAAGCGAAATACAGGCCTCGACCAGACGAGCTCGTCTTGCCAAACCATTCGGACAAACCCTTTGAAGTCGTCCACGTGGACTTTGCGGAACTGCAAAAGAAGAGTTCCGGGGTTCGCAAGACACAGTCTTTCTTGATTGCCATAGATCAGTGCACCAGAATGGTAGCGGCACGTCCTGGACGAGAAGACACGAACAGCGTTATCGCTTTGCTTGACCGAGCGATATTCTCACAGCTGAAAGTCGTGATATCTGACAATGGACCCGCATTTTTAAGCAAGAAACTTCAGCAGTGGGCAGATAGCCGTGGCATTACACTACGCCGTTGCGCTCCATTTCACCCGCAGGCCAATGGAATGGCGGAAAGGGTTATACGTGACATCAAGCAATTCATGTCCATGTACCCAACGTTTAAAGGCGGATGGAAGTGCTGCCTAGAAGCGGCTGTGGCTCACCACAACAGAACACACACTACGAGTCTTGGCTGCAGCCCGCATTTTGCTGCCTATGGCTAAGTGGCAATACTGCCAGCCGACAAAGAACTTAAAATCGATGATCAACTGCAATTGTTTGAACACCGAAAAACCAACCAGGCACAAAGGAGATACGAAAGGCGATGAAACTTCAATTCGACAAGCGACACCAAGGACACAAGCCGGATATTGGACTGAATGATCTTGTGCTCGTGCGGAAGGGTCTGCCCGGTAGCGACACAAGAATTCTTGGACCGTTTAAAGTCGTAAAAATATCGGTACAGCAAGGTGTGCTAAAGACCATTGGCTACCTCAATGACGGACAGCTTGAATTCGCCGCTACAAGCAACGTTCTTCGGTATCACCCCAGGAGGGGTGACGGCAAACAACGGGGGGAGTGTAAGGAAGAAGATGGAAAAGAAGACGCAAGGGTACAGTTCTTAGAGGGCGAAAAAGAAGAGAAACGAAAAGAAACAGTAATGGCGACCGTATTGGATTCTGGATTCGTGATTCCTCGGTGTCGTTACAATATATATATATATATATATATATATATATATATATATATATATATATATATATATATATATATATATATATATATATATATATATATAATTTGCTTGGGCTGTAACTAGCGTATCTAATTCGCTACTGTGCAGTTGGGGGCGATAGAACGCGTTTCCTTGCTTTTGTCTTGTTGCGCGCATAATTTTGTTTTGTTCTCGCAATGATACCCGCCTCTTCTCAGTGGAATGCCCGAATAACGGCTCTGGCTTATGGCTCAAGGTCACTTGATGGTCCCCGGCAAAGCATTTCATGCTTTACAACCACTCTTGCAAAACTTAATGTATCTGTCCCATATGAATGCGCTGCACACGATGAGGAAATCGAATGTATACGAAAATACTTTCTCCTAAAAGGTTTCATTGAATTTCGTAGCACAGTGGAATATATGCCCTCTCGACGACAAGATGTAATACCGACATGGATGATCGTACACATCAGGAAAATGTAGGCCTTGCCAAAATTTAATGTCAAATTCGAGTTTCGGTGGTCACGGGGAGTGCTTCTAAGGGGCCATTCCAGACGCTTACGAACGCTAGGAATAAGACGAAAGACATGATGCCGATGCGGCCTGAATACAACATTCGAGGGAAGGCCGCAACTTCCTGCAAAACTCTTAGCATCACTAACACAACTCCCAAAGGGATCTACGTGGGTCATTCATTCATTCATTCATTCATTCATTCATTCATTCATTCATTCATTCATTCATTCATTCATTCATTCATTGCTTTTGTCAGGAGGCGTTGTCATGGCTACAGTGAACTAGAAGAGTAATATGGGCATAATTGCTTCCTGGTCGATTCCACGAAAGATCGAAAAATGGTGTATATTTGATGTTTCCAATTTTCCTGATAATTTTGTATGTTGTGCACATATGATTGCACAGCACGAAATCGTAGTTCGTTTTCAAATAGAAATTTTTTTTCAACACAGCAAAATTCGACAACTGTCGCCGGTTGACGACGACCATTTTACGAAGAATGCATTTTCGCAACTTCGGAACCATGCTGGCAGCTACTCAAGCTATATATTACAAATATCTTTCTTTTTGGCGGAAGTAGAAGTAAAGAGGAAATAGCTCTTATCATTTCATGGAATTCTGAGTAAATTATGTATTTTTGAAAATTCACGAAAAACGCTGCGTTTTTGAAAATCAGTCGAATTTGGGACGCTATGGCTACTTCTGTGAACATCTTAGCTTGTTCATATTTGCAGTATAAATAGACCTTTATGTGAATAATGAACCTCTGCATTTGTATTTCTCTAATAATTTTCAAAGTAGTAAATTTTCATGCTCGAAACACCAAAAAGAGAAAAGTGCTCCTCCATTCAAAAATCTATAATAAAAAAAAAACCCAATCTCAATTTTGTTAAAAGTCCCCCAAAATGTTCTCAAAGGACTGCAGAATGATATTATGAAAAAAACATGTTGCATCATTTTTATTAGAACAAAAGCAGAAAATGTCAAACATTGTGTTTCCAGAGCGTGGTGGCCACTGCGTAAAGGACATCTCTAGTAAGAAGAAAATACAGTAACACGTCTTTTTTCTTCTCTGAGCTTCGCTAAACAGCAGTAATGATCTATTGTTGGAAAGTGGGAGCTGTTTTGTAAAGAAAAATAAGATCGTTCCAATTAAATGCATTTGCGACCCCACTTACATTCCTCGTCGACGGGCACCACGGACATTTTCATTCCTCTGAATGATTTTTTTAGTAAATGCGCTTAATAAATGTAACGAAGCTAAACGCGAAATATGTGTAGCTGAGTCGATCATGCATTGTAAGAATGTGAGAAATCGCAAATGGCGGCAGTGGTGAACGGAGAGTACCGCAGTGCAACCTAAGCACAGCAGCCACACATTGTTTGCCAGGCTTTGGCGCTATGCACTAGAAAAAGCTGGGGTGTCGATTGCGTTGGTTACACGATACATTTTTCACCGCTCGTCGCTCTCCCGCCCGGTCTCTGGATCCGCACCGTGCGGATCGTGTGGCCCGCGCTACAAGCACTCGTGTAAACGGAGTAGCATGCGTTAGGCGGACAGGTGCAAAGGGCGGCGCGATGGACGCCCGCCTGAGCAGACGACAGCAACGAGTACGGCTGTGCCAGTCAGCCAAACACCACCTGAGATATAAGTTAAGCACCCAAATTGTGCTTCACTTTGATGCGATCAGTATCCTACGCTCTGAAGGTGGCTATGGGCAGGCGTTATAGCCATGGCCGAGATTTTGTACGGATAGCCTCATGGTGCACAAAAAGAAAATTCCGTTGCAGCAGAATTTTCGTTACGTAGAAGATCGGATCGAGGCTCTTTTGCGGAGGGTCATGAAGCAGGATGCGCGCTCAATTCAAGAGGGAAACCAGATCTGCCAGCACTCCTTCAAGAGAAAGAAGGATATGCAAAACAAAGCAGATGCAATGCAAACAAAACGTGTTTTGTCCGTGGCCAGAACTGCTGCCACCAATCTTCACGTAATCGATTCTTTTTAAACTCTGCATTGATCACATAAAGTTTGACAACGTACACATTTGGGCCAACAAAAACCACACCTCTTGGCTACCGCTCTCCAGAAATTCATTTCCATTCATGAAGAGACCTTGGCTTTTATACCAATCTCTCAATTCTGGCACAGCACATCATCATAAGAGACACATGGAGGGAATGCGTTCTTTAGCACTCAAGATATGAATTATACTCACCTGAAATAGATGAAAGAAAAGGAGGCTACAACTGAAAGTGCGTATGGACTGAGGGATGTCTAACACTGGCGTGAAGTCGCAAACCACGCGAATGCCTTTAATTGGAACGGTCTTTTTCTTTACAAAACAGTTCCTAATTTCCGACCATAGATCATTACTGTTGTTTAGCGAAGCTCAGAAAAGAAAAAAGACGTGTTACTGTATTTTCTTGTTACTAGAGATGTCCTTTGCGCAGTAGCCACCACGCTCTGGAAACACAATGTTTGACATTTTCTGCTTTTGTTGTAATAAACATGATGCAACATGTTTTTTCATAATATCATTCTGCAGTCCTTTGAGAACATTTTGGGGGACTTTGAACAAAATTGAGATTGGATTTTTTTTATTATAGATTTTTGAATGGAGGAGCACTTTTCTCTTTTTGGTGTTTCGAGCATGAAAATTTACTACTTTGAAAAGTATTAGAGAAATACAAATGCAGAGGTTCATTATTCACATAAAGGCCTATTCATACTGCAAATATGAACAAGCTAAGATGTTCACAGAAGTAGCCATAGCGTCCCAAATTTGACTGATTTTCAAAAACGCAGTGTTTTTCGTGAATTTTTAAAAATACATAATTTACTCAGAATTCCATGAAATGATAAGAGCTATTTCCTCTTTACTTCTACTTCCGCCAAAAAGAGAGATATTTGTAATATATAGCTTCAGTGGCTGCCAGCATGATTGCGAATTTACGAAAACGCACTCTTCGTAAAATGGTCGTCGTCAACCGGCGACACTTGTCGAACTTTCCTGTGTTGAAAAAAAATTTTATTTGAAAACGAACTGCGATTTCGTGCTGTGCAGTCATATGTGCACAACATACAAAATTAACAGGAAAATCGGAAACATCAAATATACACCCTTTTTCGATCTTTCGTGGAATCGACCTCCTTCCTTTGAAGCTTCCCCTTGTTTCGTGAGTTACTCTTAGCAGACATTTGAATAGCACCATTCCAAGCAGTTTGTTTATATTGTAGACGTTTGCTAGAAGGATATAACGGAGAGATATATTATTTTTCGATTAATTTTTATTGTGCAGCTTACTCGTAAATTTATTTGGATAGGCAGCCGAACTCTGAAGTATAACCTGATCAAGCACGGATGCTCTTCAGCATGACTTTAACAATGTGTGGCCTATAACACTTGGCTCCATAAGCAGTCACGTTCCATGTTTCTGTCTTTTCTTGTCTTTCTTGGATCTGATGCAATTAAATTTGTTTAAGACGGAAGTGGTTCATGCAGTGGTCCACCACGACTCCACAGATGTATTTCCGTCATGGATGTGACGTTGTAAAATATACACTAAGAGTCGGACCTACGACCTCTCGCTACGCAAAGCGAACCGACTCGGCCGCAGACGGCATGCTCTTCAGCGTGCTAACGGCGAGCTATTTATATACACCATTTACCGTTGGCGGTACTCAGAGATCGGTGGCACTTCAGCGTGTTTTCGTTATCACTAGCGAGATGGCACAAAGGGGTCGAAGGACGCGCTTTAAAGGTCGTCGCCCCTCGTGTGGTGACGAACGCGCGCCTCTAAAGGCATGGTCGCTCGTGCGCCCGCGCTTATCTTTTGATGGCGTTGGTTTGTACGTCTTGTGCTCTCACCGCTAGCTTGCGTTGAAGGTACAGAGAGCACGAAGGCCACTTCGCTCACTGCAGCGGCCGCTTTTGCGATAGGAGGGGGCTGCTCACACAGAAATAAGTTACAACTGTGACAGTTAGTTCGTGCTCATCCTGTGTTACATTTACGTTCGTTTCGGGCGTCCTTCTTTGTGTTTGAGCAGCGCGCTTTAACTGTCGAGCTGTGACAGTTGTTAACGCTCATCCTGTGTAAGTTCTTTCCTTGCGTCCTTTCTGCTCGAGGAGCACGTTGTGAGTTTCGATCTGCTTGCCGTTCATCGCGTGACATTACAATTTGTTGCTATAGCATTAATTCCTTCGCCCTTGTGCCGAAACTATGCGCAACAAACTCTCAACTACGTTTGTGAAGACACGTTTTATTTTCGATTCCTATGATAGAGGGTTTCTTTATTATGTTTTTTAAATGCGAATGCATTTCTTAGTCGGGCTATGTCAGGCGTCTGTCGGTGTCCGCGCGCCTCTCCGCTATCACTCCCTCTGCCATAGAAACAGCTGCGGGCGCGCGCGCATATCCTCGCCCCTAGCAACCGGAGCAGGTGGTGCGGGCGGAGTAGCGGAGAGTGAGTGGAGAGGAGGAGCGCGCTCTGGCGTGTGAGGGCGCTCGCATCGCGGGAGCTCGGCGGAGCTCCCGCGTGTGTGGAGAGAGTGTAGGAGAGGGTAGGTGCAGTGCTTCGCTGCTCCTTCTTTCGCTGTTCGCTCTCTCTCCTCCCTGCGCCACAGCCTCAATGCAGTGCGTTTGAAACCCGTTTGTAGCGTTTGTGCTGCATTGAAGGCGGTGGCAACATCCCTGAGGTGATTACGAACGCACGTAGGAAGCGTTCGTTGAAAGGGGCGCCCAAAAGGGAGACACTTGAGCACGTCGATGTGTCCAGCTTTACGCCATTAAAATTACTACGCCATGTACTCTCGGCGCAAGAAATGCATTCGCATTTCCTCACGATTCCCTTCGGGGAGGTGGGGGCATTTTTTTATTGACTATGATGTTTTTAGGTAAGTACGTGGGTTCCTCAGTCCAGGGCTCCACTGGCCTTTGCGGCTGGCTGGGCTTGGTCGAGCAGAGCCAGCTGGCTCTCCCGATCCTTGCTAGCAAGCCAGGTCTCCTTTTGCCTTATTCGAGATGTTGTCCCCAAAAGTGGAGAACCGATGTTTTGGGGCTGCCATTCGCATTCCCACGTAACGTGGGCAAGAGTTTGCCGTTCTCCATACCACGGACACATGTACGCGTATATTTGAGGGATTTATGTGGTTGTTTCTTCGTAAGGGAGGGTACCTGTTGGTTTGTACTCCACAGAGAGCTTGCGACTCTCCTTTAGTAGAGTACATAGTGCTCGAAATCGTCAAACCTTTTTTTCAAAGCATAAGCTGCTTGCAGCGCTGCGGAGGCTATGGGCCTCCTTAACCAATATGAAGAGAGCAAATCCCTCGTCATGCATTCATCTGAGCCGCGTCGTCTGCTCGGCGTCTCCGTACTTTTGTGTGGGCTGTGTTCTGTGTGGACTGCGTTCGCGCGCATCGAAAACGTTCACATTTGGTCTGCAGCTGCCGTATGCCACCGCCCCCTTCGCTACGTCTACTAACACATGAAGAGAATGCGTCCCTATTTGCTAGGTTTTTAGCTTTTTTTTCGTGCCGACATCAAGTTGTGCACGCAGCATATGGAAAATAAATCATTTTATCCTTTCCAAGCTTTTTTTTTCAGGAGATACACCAACGGAAGCTAGTTTTGTGAAAAGTCAGATAGCAGAGAAAGAGGGAAACCTGCACTTCGCTTTAAGCACTGATAACAAAATCGGGCGCGGCCAGACGCTGGTCACGAAACACCTAAAAGTAACAAACGAGAAGGCATAATTCGTGGCATTGCCCCTCACCCCCCACCCCTCTAAAAAGGCATCGGCCCGATGCTAATAATGAAATGATAGTGCAAACAAAAGAAGTCCATCATCTGGTGTAGTAAGGCTTGAGCCGCACCACATGGACGACTTTGGGCCGCGTGCGTCGTCGGGATGTACCAGAGTCACCGTGGGGGACAACCTCGTAGATGAGTTGGCTTACACGTCGTCGAATTTTGTAGGGTCCGAAGTACCGTCGCAAGAGCTTTTCACCGAGTCCGTGGCGTCGGATTGGGTCCAAACCCACACCGGATCAGCTGGGTGATAATTGGCGTCTCGGCGTCGTAGGTTGTAGCGTCCGGCAACCACGATGTGCTTGGCCGTTGTACTTCCTCGAACAAGCTGGCGGGCCTCTTCTGTACGTTGCAGGTAGCCTTGGACATCGGCGTTGAGGTCATCGTCTTCTACGTGTGGCAACATGGCGTCGAACATCGTCGTCGGCTGGCGTCCGTAGACCATCTCGAATGGAGCCATCTGCGTAGTTTCTTGGATAGCTGTGTTGCACGCGAACTTCGGCAGTACTTCGCAGTACTTCGTCTAAGGCAGTACTTCGTCCGACGTCTTATGTTCAACATCGACATATGTAGCATATCCGCGATCGTCTTAGGCGTTCAGTTAGTCCTTTCGTCTGGAGGTGATACGCCGTGGTCTTCCGGTGATCTGTGTTGCTGTAGCGCAAGACTCCTTGCATAAGCTCAGCTCAGTGAACGCCGTTCCGCGGTCCGTGATTAGGACTTCAGGGGCTCCATGCAGCAGCACCACTTGGTGGATGCAAAATTTAGTGACTTCTTCGCAGTCCCCCTGGGGAGCACGGCGGTTTCTGCGGAGCGGCGCGTCATGCAGTCCGTGGATACTACTATCCGCTTGTTCCCGGCTCGTGACGTGCCGGTCCAAGAAGGTCCATGCCGATCTGTTGGAAGGCCTTCGATGGTACGGCGATTGGCTGTAGAAGTCCGGCGGGTCTAGCCGGTAGCGTTTTCCGGCGCTGGCAGTCGCGGCAGCTCCTGACGTAGCGGGTGACGTTGTATGTGAGACCGGGCCAGTAGTACTTCGCCTTGATCGTTCCGTGCGTGCATGCCGTGCCGAGGTGCGCTGATGTTGGTTCGTCACGACACGCTGCCAAGATTTTTTCGCGAAGGCCAGCAGGAATGACGAGAAGGTACTTTGTTCTCGTTGTAGGGTCGAAGTTCTTCACTAGCACCGCATTTTTCAGGCCAAATGTAGCGGAGTTGCGTTTAAAAGCTCTTGGCAGGGCGATGTTGAGTCCTTCGAGATGGTCGATCATGACGCGCAACTCGGGGTCGGCACGCTGCTGAGCGGCTAGGCCGCTTTCCGTCATGATGCCGAAAAACGGGACGTCTTCATCGGAGACCTGTGGCGGCGGGTCGACGGGAGCGCGTAATAGGCAGTAGGCGTCCGAATGTTTCCTGTCGGATTTGTGAACAATTCTGAAGCCTTACTCTTGCAGGCGCAGGTTCCATTGCCCCAGGCGGCCAGAGGGGTCCTTGAAATTTGGGAGCTAACACAGCGCATGGTGGTCCGTTACCACCTTAAACGGCCTGCCGAAAACGTACGGGCGAAACTTTGAAATGGCCCATATTATCGTAAGGCACTCTTCAGAGGCTGAATAGTTCCTTTCTTCTTTTGATGGGCCGCGGCTGGCGTAAGCGATTACTTTTTCACAGCCGTTCTGCTTTTGTACGAGGACAGCCCCCAAGCCTATGTCACTTGCACCTGTGTGCATTTCTGTCTCTGCCTAGTTGCTGAAATGGGCAAGCACAAGCGGGCGCTGGAGGTGATCTTGCAGTTCGCAGACCGCGTTCTGCTGTGTTTCTTCCCAGCAAAACCGAACGCTCTCTTTCGTCAAGCGTGTGAGCGGTTTGGCGATTTTCGCGAAGTTTTCCACGAAGCGCCTGTAGTACGCGCACAGTCCGAGGAATCTTCGCACACCTTTCTTGTCTATCGGCGTCGGAAAGTTGACTATCGCTGAAGTTTTCGCGGGGTCAGGCAGGACTCCCTCGGCGTTGTCGACGTGGCCTAGAAATTTCAGGTGCTTGTGCGCGAATTGGCACTTTTCAGTTAACCCCGACGTACGAATGGCTTCTAGCACAGACTCTAACCTCGCCAAGTGTTCGTCGAAATTCCGTGCAAATTCCACGATGTCGTCGAGCTAGACGAGGCAGGTCTTCCATTTTAGGCCGGCCAATACGGTGTCCATGACTCTATGGAACGTTTCTGGTGCCGAACACAGTACACTCATACTCATACAGTCCATCCGGCGTTATAAACGCTGTCTTCTTAAGGTGCTTTTCGTCCACTTCAATTTGCACGTACCCAGTTGTCAGGTCCATTGAAGAGAAGTACTCGGCATGGCAAAGGTGGTCAAGGGCGTCGTCGATTCGCGGAAGTGGGTATACGCCTTTCTTTATAATTTTGTTCAGTCGTCAATAGTCGACGCAGAACCTTAGGGCGCTATCTTTTTTCTTCACGAGCATAACTGGGGCAGCCCAAGGACTTTTAGACGGTTGTATGACATCGTCAGCGAGCATGTCTTCAACTTGTGTCCGAATCGCTTCGCGATCGTAGGCAGACACGCGGTAAAGTTATTGTCGCATTGGTCGGGAGCCCTCTTCGGTGATTAGCCGGTGATTTGCAAGGGGCATCTGACGTAGCCTCGAAATCGGCAAGAAACACTCGCTGTAGCAGCATAGCAAAGGCTTTAGCTTTTCCCGTTTTTTTTTTTTTTTTTTTGTGGTAGCGCCGGGTTCACGTCGAAGAGGTGAGCAGACTTGATGTCGTACGATTCGAGTTCAAAGTCGGCGACGGCGATCACTGGAGACCGGATTTTAAGCAAATGCCTATTTTGTTCACTGCGCTCCTATCGCGCCATTTTCATATATGAGCATGAATTAGAGGCTAAGAAGGGCTTTTATAGTGTTTTATAGTGCCTATAAATGCCTATTCTTGGCGTTCGTGCCTAAATGCTTACAAATGCCTATAAGTGCCTATTTTCAAAATTGGCGCTTATATGAACGCTTTTTAGTCTCAAGTTTCACTCCCGGGTGCTGTTTGAGACCGTTATTCATGTTACCGCGTAAGATTGACTGTTGGGAACTATGAGGTTCAACCTAGCCTTCTAGTTCAACCAACCGAAAACCGCTACAGCAGTGAAGCGGGACACGCCGGCGCGCATTCACCGCCGCGCTGACATGGCTCGAGCGGTTGGCGAATGCGAAACCGCGTAGAGACGTCAGCGGAAAGGAGAGTGAAGAGCGAAAAAACAAAGAAAAATATGATGTGTACGCAGCTTTTGTTTTGTTTGTAATGTACTTTTTAAGGTGTTCACTGCAGTAGCGTGCCAGAAATCGTTTTCAGGGGAGGGGGGGGGGGCAACCATACTTTTTATATGTTCGTGCATGTGTTTGTATGTGTGCGTGTATATACACACACGCAAAACTGACAAACTTAGGGAAGGGGGAGGTTAACCCCCCCCCCCTCCCCGTCGCCTGATTACGCCAGTGGTTCACTGCCAGGGGAGAAATTGGCTCTACGCAATTCGACCCGGCGAATAGGAGGAATCCCTCCCTCCTGGTCTTTTAGCAATCTGGCTGTCTGCTCCTGCTCTGCACATTTCAGTCATGCCGGAAAAACACTCAGGAGTGTGTTGATTCGACAGTGGACACTTCACTCACTCTGCAGAACAGGGGAGGGCGAACCGTGCGGGACAAAGCAGGCTATGTTCGAATGTTGGCGCCCTTGTTCCATCTTGAGGAATAACGTTTTTGTTTTCCTGTCGTAGATAGTGGTCGCGCACGTATTCGTTTGAAATTTCTGCATTTATGTGAAAACTTATTGTGCCTATATTTACGATTTTGGAAGCCTAAAACATTGTTTTGCCTGCCTATTTTTGGCGCCTAAAACGAGCTTTTTTAGTGCCTAAAAATCCGGCCTCTAGCGATCACGTCACTTCCTGAATTTCTTCGAGGAACACGATTAATATCTGGAGATTAACGTTCCAAAACTACGATATGATGATGAGGGACGCCGTAGTGGAGGGTTCCGGCAATTTTGACCACCTGGGTTTCCTTAACGTGGACCTAAATCTAAGTACACGGGCCACAAGCATTTTCGCCTCCATCGAAAATGCAGCCGCCGCGGAGGGACGCGATGGAAGCGCCCTTGTTGAGATGCTGATATTCCTCGGTGAAATTTGGGATTATAACGTGAGACTTTTTTTGCTTCAACTGCACAATACTTTTCGCGACAGACACACCACGGTTCAAAAGTAAATTGTGGTCCTTCTCACGATAGCATCAGTGTCCAGAGTGGTATCCTTAGAGTAGACGGAGATCATCAGGCTTGCACGGGGCGGCAGGGTGACGTGGTCGGCGGCAATCCTCAGAGCAGTACGTTGTCTGGCGCTTGGTTTCGTTGTCGCGGTGCGATCAGCGGAGAAACTTATTGACTTGGCTTGCAAATCAATAATAGTACCATTATCGGTCAAAACATCCATGCCCAGGATTACGTCGCGGGAGCAGCTAGGCAATATGACGAACGCAGCAGGGTAAGCGGTGCCATTTACGGTGACACGTGACGTACATGTTCCACAAGGCGTGACGAGGTGGCCTCCTGCTGTGCGTATGTGCGGAACGTCGCAGCTTGTATAGTAACTTCTTTCAGTTTCGTAGCAAATAGTCCGCTCATCACTGAATAATCGGCTTCCGTGTCGCTTAGTGCGACTACGTCAAGGCCGTCGATGGATAGCTGTATGTCAGAAGCGCTCGCTCTCGAGTGTCGGATTCGTCTGGGCGACGTATCACGGCTTGTTCGTGTTGATGGTCGGTGGCTAGGCGTCATCGTTGTCGTCGTCTTTTGAACTGCGGGCTTGGCTACGTCGGGCAAGTGCGACGCCGTGTCACCGTCGTCGCGTTGGGGAGTCATGTCGGGGTTGGAACGGAGCGTGGGGCTGTGGGCGCATCGTGACTCTTCGTCTTTGGTGCGCCAGTGCGTCGCTGGAGGGTTTTTAATTTTTAGCCGTGGTGCAACTTCACCTCCCGAAGCTGCGGCTTTTGGTTTCCCCTTCCTGGGCTGGGGGACCTTCCGCGTGAGAAGTCAGTGTTGCCGCGGCGGCTTGTTGGTCCGAATGGGTGGGGCGACGGCGAACGGCTGACGCTAGCTGGTCCACGGCTAGCGTAAGACAGGTACTCGCCGATCTCCCTCGGTTGTTGGCCAGGCAAGGGGCATGGTGCGTGGACAGAGAAATCTCATTGCCCGAGTTGTCTGTAGCGGCAGCGACGGTAGATGTGGCCGGCTTCTCCGCAGTAGTAATACAGCGGACGATGGTCGGGGGTCCGCTACACGTAGGTCTTCCTTGGCGTCGGTTGTTGCACCGTAGGTGGTCGGGCGGGCATCGAAGAGCGGCGCTACGGTGGCTGTTGGCGACGAGTTACATGCGGGTGATGGGGGCCAATGGCAGCGGCGTAGGCCATTGCTTGCGGCTCACGGGTTGGTTCCGACAGCGTCAAAGTCCCCAGTGCTTGTTGGACCTCTTCAAGGATCACATCGCTTAGAAAAACGACTTGTCGTTGCGGAGCCGCTGGGAGAAGTTTCCGCAGCTCTTCCCTTACTACTGCGCGGATGGTCTCGCGTAGTGTATCCGTCGTCATCCGCGTTCCGTCAACGCAGTTTGCATTCGCCGTTCCTTCGAACTGTTATTACGAAGCCTTCATATGTATGACACTAATACCCTGATAAAATAATGTGAAGATGAGACATCAGAACACATGTCGAAGCATTGCGTCGCTCAGAAAAGTGCATAAAATTCTGAATCTCTCGTTTAAACGTCCAGGGTTTCCAGGTAGAAAAGACAAAAATAGTCAAGAAATTGGAAGAATTAGCCAAAAAGTAGCCGACTTGAGCAAAGGGCAGTAAGGTAGCGAAAAGTAGCCATTCGTGTCTGAAAACACATGGGACGTTGATATTCAAGTGACTAAATTCAAGATGGAAATGTGAATAAGTACAGCAAATACCATTCAAGCTAATCATTTTTGAGATATAAGCATAAATTGTTGACTTTATCAAGCGTTTCGTGACGATGACGAATGTCATTTCTGCTGTTGCAGAAATTGCATTCTTTTCACATGCCTTGCGTGACTTTTCTTAAAAAGGGCTAAAAGTACGAGCGACAATAAAAATGAGTACTGCATGAGTGTGCTCCAATCACAGTTGTTGAACTGAAGCATAAATTGCAATCACTTCCGCAGTCGTTTCTTGGATGATAACAAATCTGAACAATAATTATTATCGAGTAGCAGTCCGTATCTAATCCTAAGAAACGACACGCGCCGTTCGTCAGATATCCGATTTCTAATATCAATGAGTGAAGAGCGTCCTGGATGCGAAGCGCTTTCTGTTGTCCTATTGACTTCCAATTACAGTTGGAAGTCACCTTTAGCAACAGGTGTTCTGCGAAATGAGGCACCATGCAACAGTGTTCCCCTGAGTCCCAGCCACTTTTCGAAATGTCATTTTTTTTGTGCAATGCCAGCGCCAAATTCAATTCTGGGAGCTAGAAGCACACCCTCCTCACCATGTTTTGACACCGCATACTTGAACGCCAGCGGCTAGGGCGTTCCAAGATATTGATAATTTGGCTCAAATCGAGGCAACACGAAACTAGCCAAAAAGTAGCCAAGTAGCCATTTTTTCTGCCGCCATCGGCCTGAAAAAAGTTGCCAAATTGGCGCAAAGTAGCCAAACTACGCAACCCTGTTGACGTCTCTCCAGGTGGGATGAGCCGTGCACAGGCATAAACGGACTAGCGTCAAGACTATTATTTTTCTTTGCTACAAACGAATGCAACCAAAAAGCAAACTGGGCATTCATTTTGAGCGTAACATTTTATTCTTTTTAAACAAGAATTGAACCTTACTAATTTCAGTATAATTATATACACAATTGCATGCTAATTAAGAATAATTATTTAAACTCGCACAGAAAAAGTACTATCTCTTTTTTCTTGCTTGGGATTTAATATCGAGTGCCTTGGGATTACGTTGCGTGAGTGTCACGCATTTTCCGACGATCAATCAGAATTCGCGCTGGAAGGGGCTATCTTTATATATTTTGTTCTGTGTGGCTGCTCGAGAGCAAGCCCCAGATTAGGTCATGGAGGTCCGCCCTTTCATGGCAAAAGTTATATTTATCAGTATATGAATCCAGGTAATAATTATAATATGCCACCGGTTTTGGGTATGCTCGTCTTGTTTCGGACTGGATCAACGGGTGGGGGGCGCTGCGGTAAAGCTTCTTGCACCCCCCATTACCCCTAATGGAGAACCCTGAGCACTCCTGTGTGCGCGATCGTGACAAGCCATGTCGACATACGTCAGCACCTGCGCAAGTGGGGCCGATTAGACGCGCTTTGTCTGTCACAGACGTCAGTTTTCATCGATTCGTGCTTCTGAAGTGTTAGTGTAAGTTACAAACGGTGTAATGGACGGATTGCTGCCCGCGGTATTGCCCTGCAGCTCGTTCTGCATGGAATCTTTTATGTATTCTTGCGAGATTGTGCCTGGAATGTTTTATTTAATGCGAAGCATTTCTTAGCGAACCTTTGGCACTTTGAGCGTTCCTATCTATCTATCTATCTATCTATCTATCTATCTATCTATCTATCTATCTATCTATCTATCTATCTATCTATCTATCTATCTATCTATCTATCTATCTATCTATCTATCTATCTATCTATCTATCTATCTATCTATCTGTCTGTCTGTCTATCTATCTATCTATCTATCTATCTATCTATCTATCTATCTATCTATCTATCTATCTATCTATCTATCTATCTATCTATCTATCTATCTATCTATCTATCTATCTATCTATCTATCTATCTATCTATCTATCTATCTATCTATCTATCCGCCTACGTCTGGGTGCTCTCAGGATCGCCTCCTTAACTTGGTGTAGAAAAAATTGGCATGGGGGGGGGGGGGCGTAAGAGGCTACGAATATGACTGTCACGTCATGACTTGAATGACGTGAAAGTCCTGTCGAGTGCGTCTTCAAACCCTTTCAAGACACGTGTGGCACATACCCGTTTACCACGGACCGCGGTGTACGGGTATGCGGCACAGGCGATTGAAAGTTTATATCAGCGCAGGAACGGTGAGAACAGACATCGGTAATTTAAATGCGATGTCGTTAAGAAAAACCGACATGGGCAGCGTTGACCCAACGAATGGAAAGTACAAAAATGAGGATACCAGCAGTAATCAAACCCAAACATCCTTGCGTGGCAATCAGGTATTCTACCACAGAGCCACGCCAGGTCCATAAACTAGTTTGGAAAAACAGCCTATGCAGGCTTAATGGCGGTGCAACGTCAGTTGTAGTTGTGATGCTGGCTATCTAATTTTACAAAAAAAAAGCAATAAACACTACATATCTACTCCTACAACACAGACGTCATATCATATTAACGCCTGTGGTTCCAGTGTTGGCACCGCTTTTATAGCAGTCTTATTAATGAAAATTACATTTGTATTCCCATGATTCAGCAAGCTGTATAGAAGCATTGCTCGACCCCGGAGGAATGCATTAACAAAAGTTACGTATGATGTTCACATGACTGCACAAGTGCACTTCGTTTCGATAACATTCACGTATGTACTCTAATGTGAAGGCTGACTTTACGTCGCACCATAAGTTACCCTTTAAACACCAGAGTTGTCGACGTGCCTGGTGTATTATGTAGTGTAGTATAAATGTAGTAGCTGTGTGCACGATGGGCACACAGCTACTACACTTACAAAAACACGTCTTACCACCTCGTAACGCTTGGCTGAAAGCCATAAAATACAGCATAGGAGTAGTCGCTGATTGATTCGCATGAAACCGATTCCCACAACGCGTGGGATCTGCCGAATTTTTTATTTTGGAGTACTTTCCATACTCATATTCATTTTGTGGGCGTACCCTCTGCAGTGATGTCACCCGCGCGTGTGCGCGTGCGTGTGAGGTCATTTCTGGTTACGCGTTCAATCAGTCTAAGGGAAATGTTAAAGTCGTTTATACAATGGCGTAAATTTGAACAATTTGTACGATATCATTGCAATGAACAGTATCCTGAAAAATTATGCGCAATTTCAACAGACTTCATGTTTCGAAGGCTGGCTACAGCTGTATTAAGCTGGTGGCATCAGCGCGATTTTCCTCCGCTTTCGCCAACGCTCGGCTTACCTTTCTTTCTCTCTCACCAGCGCCATCTGTGCTCGTGCGCGCACTACCACTGGTCAGCTCCTTTCACCGGCGCAGCCAATTGCGCTCCTGCTCTCTCCTCCTCTCAAGAACATCTCTTCCGGTCCCGCATAGCTTCGCCTTTACTCTCCTCCTCTCCATCCAGCTTCATCCACTCCACGTCGCTACCCTTTCTCTACCAGGCTCAACTCGCTACACTAGGCTTCCCTCTCACCCACCTAGCTGTACCCATGCTCTCTCTATCCTCAGGCTTCGCTCTCCCAGCTGAGCTAGAAAGTGCGAATGACGGATCCCCAGGGATTTACATCGGCTTTAGGCATCTCAGCTGTTAAAATCTAGCGCACAGCTTTCGCCTGCTGAAGCAGTCTCAGCGCGTAGCTTTCCGAAATTTCTCAGCCGGTGTAAGACTTGTTGTCTTTCTATCTGAAACATTAAGGGAGCTGAGATAAAAGTCATTAGCAGAAGCCAAAACACCCCTACATGGCATGATAAAAACTACATCCCATCGTAATAAGACAAGAAGTGTTGCTGAGCTGAACAAACGAGCCTGTCACATTTCCCGAGGGTGTATAGTGTGGCACCTTGAAGAGGCTGTTCATCCGATTTGGCTCGAACGAAGGAACGGTCAGCGCCCCTCTCTGGCAATTGTTTTCAGTCACAAAAATCACACGTGGGCCGGTCTCTCATGCATTTACTTTAGACGAGTGGAAGGCGGAAGCCATTCTCTTTTGCTTCTCAGGCGACTGTATTGAATCAGGGTGTCGGAACGGAACGAAAACCGAAAACGAAAAAAACGATATTTTTGACCGGAACGAAAACGTAGCCGAAACTTTATCTATTATTTAGTTCCGGAGTGAAACCGAAATTTTTTCAATCGGTTTTTCGTTTCAATCGTTTTTAACACGAAAGTGTTTTATGCCGGGGTCCACCAAGACATCAGTGACGTATTTCCGTCACGGAAATGACGTCGAAAAAATATGCACGTACAGATGGCAAAGAAAAAAAGGTACCGTCAACGGGCATCGAACCGACGACCGCTCGGTCCGCAACAAGAGATGACGGGCGCGCTATCCACTGCGCCACGGTCAAAGACTATGGAGGCTTTACGAACGCGCCTTTTAGGGGCGAAGCTCCTTAAGGCGGCACCCGTTCGTCCCTCGTAGTTGTCGTAGTCGTAGTGCGTAACCAGCCGAAACGCTAGTACCAGATCTTGACCTCCAAGGTGGTGCCGGTGGGAGATTTTTCCTGTGCGTTGTTGAACAATAAAAAATTCGCAGCGTGCGCCTTAACTAAAAGCCGAATTCTTCTGTCTCTCATTCCCCATTAGCAGCCATTGGCATGTTTCAGTAGGAAACGTTAGTAGAAGTGTAAGTGTTAGCTAAAAGCCGACTTCTTCCGTCTCTCATTCCCATTAGCAGCCATTGTTTACCTCCAAGGTAGTGCCTGGTGAGATTTCTCCTGTGCGTGATTAAACAATAAAAATTTTGTTCAAAACGCCGTTGATTGATGAAATAAACCAACGAAAGACGCCAGATGTTTTCTAAAAGCAAAACGAAAGAACGCCAGATGTTTCTTAAGCAAAACGAAAATACGCCAGCTGCTTAACGAAAGACGCCAGATGTTTTCTAAAGCAATGGTTTTCTAAACAATGAAAATTCACAGCGTACATGTAAAATTATAGTGAGCTGCAAGTCGTCATAACTCATCGAACCTTTAGTATAAACGCGCCCGACCTCACGTCTGTGATGATGTACTGGGCAGAATTCACGGAAGATTCACGGTTTACCGATGAACCTCCGCAGCTTCGCCCACTCATCATCATTCACTCCGTGGATATGCTGTGATTTTTTATATCTACCACACTCCCGGTCGGCTGGATGGTGTTGACCTCTGGGAGTGGTAAGCTAAAGTAATTCGTCATTGCTGTGGCCTCCGCGACTAGCACGTGCAACGCGTTACGCGTCCGTCCCATTCGGCGCGTTTTCAATAGAAGTTGAATTTTGTCAATGCCTTAACACACCGCGAGGTGGCGACCTTTGTCCAAGCGTCGTAAAAGCGTCGGCCTCGCTCATAGCATCACGCTCATACAAACAAAAAAAATCACAGCATATCCACGGAGTGAATGATGATGAGTGGGCGAAGCTGCGGAGGTTCATCGGTAAACCGTGAATCTTCCGTGAATTCTGCCCAGTACATCATCACCGACGTGAGATCGGGCGCGTTTATACTAAAGGTTCGATGAGTTATGACGACTTGCAGCTCACTTTCATTTTACATGTACGCTGTGAATTTTCATTGTTTAGAAAACCATTGCTTTAGAAAACATCTGGTGTCTTTCGTTAAGCAGCTGGCGTCTATTCATTTTGCTTTAGAAGCATCTGGCGTTCTTTCGTTTTGCTTTTAGAAAACGTCTGGCGTCTTTCGTTGGTTTATTTCATCAATCAACGGCGTTTTGAACAAAATTTTTATTGTTTAATCACGCACAGGAGAAATCTCACCAGGCACTACCTTGGAGGTAAACAATGGCTGCCAATGGGAATGAGATACAGAAGTCGGCTTTTAGCTAACACTTACACTTCTACTTCTACTAACGTTTCCTACTGGAACATGCCAATGGCTGCTAGTGGGGAATGAGAGACAGAAGAATTCGGCTTTTAGTTAACGCGCACGCTGCGAATTTTTTATTGTTCAACAACGCACAGGAAAAATCTCCCACCGGCACCACCTTGGATGTCAAGATCTGGTACTAGCGTTACGACTGGTTACGCACTACGACTACAACTACGAGGGACGAACGGGTGCCGCCTTAAGGAGTTTCGCCCCTAAAATAGCTCTGCGACGCGGGCCTGCCTCACCTGACTGTAACACTGCGTTCCATGCTCACGCGCTCGCCCCGAGAGAAGTCGCGGCCGGGCTACCGGGGTGGTGGTGGTGGAAAACGTTTATTACTCTATATACAGCGAGAGGTGTGGACAGGGTGAGCCGGATGGGCCCGCCCTTCACAAACACTAGGAGGGATCCCTAGTCCGGTATCCCTGTAGCTGCCGCGGCGGCCCGGGCTCTAGCCACCAATGCTAGTTGGGCTTGGAGGTCGGAGCAGCCGAGCAGGACAGCTTCCCAGTCCTCTCGGGTGGGGTGGGAGTGGGGTGGGTAGGCAGGATTGGAGGGGCATGCCCACACCATGTGATAGGTGTCAGACGACTCCTCCGCACAGTGCGGGCACGCGCCCGAGAAGGCCGAATTGAAATGTGTTAATACTGCCGGGCACAGCACAGTATTGGTGAAAAGGCGGAGAAGCCAGCGCTCCTCCGCCTTGGTGAGGCCTTTGCAAACGGGGGGATAGAGGCCATGCGAAGATTGATAAAGAGAGGTGATCTCTCTAAAGGTGGTGGCCGGATTGAAATCGGGTTCCGGAGCTGGCTGCGGATGAGGCGATGCCCGGTGAGTAAGCGCGCGGGCGGCAGCGTCGGCTGTCTCATTTCCCTCAAGACCCGCATGAGCCGGAGCCCACACGATTGTACGACGGGTTGGATACCCCGTGTACTCGCAAGCGTGGAGAATTTTGAATGCGCAGTATGGAATATACCCTTGCTCAATATTTCGGCAGGCGCCCCTGGAGTCAGTGATAATGACCCGGGACTCTGGATCTGCGGCGGCCAGTGTAATGGCGATCTCCTCCGCAAATGTAATGTTTGGGGCACGGAAAGTAAGGCCTTGAACTGTAGTGTTTCGGTGGATGACGGCCGCCGTGAACCAACCCCCATGGTGCGGGCCGGCAGCATCCACATAGAAGACACCTGGCTTATCTCCATGCAGTTGAGAGACGGCCTCCGCCCGCGCAAGGCGGCGACCATCATGGGTGCCTCTAGTCATGTTGTGCGGAAGAGGTCGCACCTGGAGAGCGAAGCGCCAAGCTTCGGGGATGCGGACCCGTTCTTCCGTCTGCGTAACGGGGGATATATGTAAGCGGGTCAGAAGGCGTCTCCCCGCAGGTGTTTTGCTGAGGCGCAAGTATTGGTTGGTAAGATGAGCTTCTCGTAACTCCCCAAACGTGTTGGTCATCCCCAAACCGAGGAGACGCTGGTTGGACGTCGTTATGGGGAGATCGAGTGCTCTCTTGTAAACCTTGCGGAGAACTACATCCAAGGCATTCTCATCGCATTTGCGTAGGTGGAGGTAGGGAGCCGAATATAAAATTCGGCTGGTGACGAACGCATTAGCCAGGCGCAGGGCATCTTTGCATCGTAGTCCCCCCCTTTTATTGGATACCCGACGAACCATACGGCCGTGGCACGACGCACTTTGCGTTTCCCTCTAGTCCGGCCGTGGTGTTCAATCACATTTTAATATGCCGCGGGATGGCGACCAAGTTCTGCGTCCAATATGCGACGCTATTCTGGCTATCACACCTCGTTCTCTCATTACGCTTTCACCATTAACTACTACAGCTACCACAAGGGTTTGTTTAATCATTTAACATGGACGTTAGTCGGCGGGATGAAGATGCACCACCAATCATCAAAGTGGGTGCATACACGTTAAACGGTTCCATTAGCTGCCAGACATCAATATACATTGTGCAAACTCTCTTATATCAATGAACACTAAGCATTCAGTTACTTCTGTAAGGGCACGCTTTACTTTCGTGTTATCCAATTCCTATGACGGGGGGATCAACCGTGGTTTTTTTAATGAGACAACTTCCCAATCCGGAACAGCTGAGCTCATGCATTGTGAGCATATCTCAGGGTACAATATTAGCGCGTACCTCAAGCAGGAATTCCAAAGCAAAGATATGTTGAAATTGTGCGAAAAACAAAAACAGTGGCAACCAGAGCTGTTTATATTAACGCAACTGGACTTTTGCGCGCCTGTCACGCAGGCCAAAGTGCAGAGGGCATTGTCGGCGCTGAACTTTGTTACAGCGAACGCTGTTATGAGCTCACAACAGCCGATTTTGACGCTGTAGTTGTCCGCCGCCGCCGGTGTCCTTCACCACCATCGCGTGATATAAGAAAAAATTAAATGAGAAACAAATTTCTAGGATAGGATAGGATTTCAACCCGCGCCCTCTGCGTGGCAGTCGGGTCTTCCACCACAGTGCCACGCTGGTGCTTGTAACTCCTTCGCAAAAATACTCTATACAGGCGTCATGTCGGGCAAGGAATCCTGTTAATATATGTAATGTAGCGTGGCAGAAGAGGAAAATAACAACCAGTCATCACACAATGCTAATAGCGCAAAGAGTGTGTTGTTTAATGCTTCCCTCCAGTGTTGCAGAGTTGCCCCACCAGAATTGTAACGACTCCGGAATCAATCTACATTTTCGCGACCCCGGAATCGAATGGGGACAATGCTTGGAGGAACACAATGGAAATGGAATTAAGTGCCTTTTGCACGGAATGGCACGGCAATAGAATTGCGTCTTTTTCCGAAAATATAGCAAGTTTTCGTCTACGTGCTGTTTTTCAAACTTCAAACATTTGTAAGTCAGAGCCTCGAAATTAACAACAAAGCAGGATTTTTAAAATGGCTTGGCTGATTACAAGCACAGTACATTTATAAGCAACACGCCTACTAGAAACCGAGGCGTACGTTAGTGTAAAACAAATGCATTATCCCAGCAGATACTGAAGGGAGAAAAATTATTTTTGCGCGTTTGTGTCTATTGATACCCCCAGACAAAAGTGGAGAATACTCTGTGCACAGCCTGATCTTTATCTCACGAGCAGTTTAGTACCTGACACACGTAAATACCCTTTGCGACAAGGAAGACATTGCATACCTGCGCACAGGCGAACACATACAGTTCTCCACACCCAATCCATGCTTGCGAGGCGCGCTTGACAAGCGTGAGTGCTGACGAGCAGTGCGGTCCAGTGTTCCGTATTCGATACAAAGGCACAGGGCGCCCGAGCGGTGCACTGTTCCAACTAAAACCAGCAGATCTAGAGGGTCTTATTCCCCATTTACCAAATCTTAGTTTTCTCCATATTCACGACCGCTTCAGACACGTGGCAAAACTGCTTAGTCTTTTGAATACTACTTCTGTCAGCATAAAAATACGCTATGTCGTCATTTTAGCATTTACACATTTAAGCATAAACAATATTAAAACACCACAATTCGTTCAAACATGCTGAATATTAAGTTTTTTTCCTTCCGAGGAATTGAAAGGAATGGCATTACGGCAAGTTCTAATTCCCCACGATGGAAGTGAAATGCAATGGAGGCGCCCATTCCGCAACACTGATTCCCACCCACTGCAAAGTGTTCAGCCATAATTCTTTATCATCATCAGTCACAGCACAAAGTGCACATAATGCCTCACAGATGAGCGTGTATCACGAGACTCCGAAGAATGAGGAAAAATGGCATAGTGGCAACTTCTCTACTTCAGGAAAATTGGGATGATTTATGGCGTAGTAGGTACCTTGCATGCGTACTTGTATTATTGCCCCAAGAGGCTCTTCAACGGGCTCTACAAAGTCTGTTCTTCCAGCTTTTGTTGTGACTGATCTGCGTGTTCCGCGCACGCCTGGCAATCTTTCTATCAGAATAGCGGTCTCGCACATCAGAGAGAACACTAAAGGACGTGCTGCTTCTGAGGTCCTGCTCACTCCCTTGACACAAAGCATTGAGCCCACTAAAAAAAATCATATTTGTCTTTTGAGAAAATGAATACTATGACTTTGACATTAATACTGGTTTGTGCTAGTTAGTAGGATTTCGTGGTACAGTTACTTCCGCTCCTCTGAAGAACATGTTTTACCGTTTTCCCACTTTCCCAAGAGGATGGCAAGTAACTACATAACAAATCCAATGTTTCTTATGATTACCTTAACTTCAAATTTTAGCATTAAAAAAGAACGTTACGAACCGTTACGGAACACTTTTTTTTCGTTTCGGAACAGAAACGGAACGGAACTTTTCGCGGTGGAATGAAACTAAAACCGAAACGAAGACATTTCGTTCCGACACCCTGTATTGAATACCCTGCGAAAGCTTCATGCAACCAACGCGGTTTTGCAGTGCCTCCGGGATCGGCCCGCCTCTGACCAAGCGAGGATGTCAGGCGATGACGCGATCATGTGACATGATCAAAAGAAAACTTTTTGCATCACTCGTGTTGTCGCCGACGGCAACTTCTCGCGTTTGGTGAGGCATCTAAGGCTTTCGCCTTAATACTAAAGTGCTGGGTCGGTTTACCGCTCTCCCATGGTTGACTACACGGCACTCTACATCAAGGTCCTATAGGGAACCCAAGCTCAAGTTTGCGGAAGTTTGCGGCGCGACGACAGCGCCGCGCTGGCCGCGCTGCGGCTCTGTCGGAAAGCTCTGTAGTGCATGCGCGGCCGACACAGCCCCTTTCACGGTAGCGCTAGCGCACGTGCGCACGCGTTCTTCTCTCGGTGCGGGTAACTGGGGGGCCGACAGCTCGGCACATTGAACCGAGAGGCTTGCTGTGCGAAGCTGCGCATTTCCGCGATGGCAGAAGCGACCCCGCGGAAGCGCAAGCGAGGTCCGAAGTATTGCGGTTTAGTGGCCTGCCACAACAGTGCAGACAACACCAAGACACACGATTCGCGTGTGAAACTGTATCTGCTCCCGGGCGTGTCGCACGAGAAATAAAGGTGGCAAGCGTGGATAGCTGACAGCGCTGTCTCGCCTGCTATTTCGGCTGTCTGAGTTCATCGCTTTCTTTCCTTTCGACCACCCGAATCGGTAAGTAACGCGGCGCATGCACCCAGCGACTACAGTAATGATTACTCGCTGTCTTCTCGCATTGTGAATGTCCAGTTACGGTTGTAGGTGAAGCAACTTTGTGTTTTGATTCCCCGTGTTCGTGAGACCTACCTGTCGTTGTTGAACGTTCACACTCGTGTTATACCGTTAGCGTTGCGCGGTTGGTTGAATTCAACTGAACTCGGCACAATGTCAGAAGTTCGGTGCCTGCAGTTCACGCGTCGGGAAGGCTGCTTTATCACGCCGGAACGGACGCTTGTGCTTTTTCAGCAAGCTTTGACATCGTTCTGCAGGTTTGCTTTGTTTTTGTCACCATATTAGGGTTATATATATTTAGGCCGCTAAATATAATTGGCACTTAATACATGATTTGCAATTGCAACCTTGCAGTAACCACCTTCTGACTTTGTGATTTTCTAGCCGCGTTCGCGCAGCAGGTTTTATACGCCAGTCAAGTCGAGATCCTAAAAAAAAAAAAAAAAGACTGCAAGCATGACGCGAGAGCCGAAAAAACGAGGCGAGCAGTTCATCTTGCTTCACAGTGGTTAAATCTCAGCTAGCTGCCTCGCGTCTTAATCGGCGGGTGATTCCCCAGCGGCACGGAGGACTTGACTCTAACCTTCTCAGGAAACAGTGCCATGGCCATATAATTTTTTTTTCGCACGCCGCAAACATTTGTTCACGAAAGTACACGGCTGCTACTGTAAGCATGCCATATCAAAACAACAATCATATGATTCGTAGTCCACGCCGCAGAACATCGATAGCGTGTACGGCTTCATTTCGGAGTGCATGTGGACCATTATTCATCTTTAACATGACAGAATGAGAGTTACCTCGAGGTATACGTCCTACACGGTGTAATCGCGACTTGGGAAATGCATTTCGCTTTGAGTCTGGCGTCGTTGTCGTCGATCGTCTGCTCTTCACCGTTAACGTGATTGACGAGGCTTTCTCATTTTATCAAGTTCGCTTTTCGGAAGTGCCAGTCAAGCTTGAAGATCCTTTTGAAGTCGCACTGCAAGCGGTACATTCTGAGGCGCCACAAGTGCACCGCGAGAGCTCTGCACGTGCACAGAAGCGAGCGGCCACGCGGTGGAGAGAAGGGAAAACGCGCGGTGCTTACACTCCAATTTCTATTTTTCTGCTAGAGATGGTGCTGCCTGTCAAGAGCAGCAGCGCCTCTAAGCGTTGCTTGGGAAGCCTCACCTTCGTGGGCGCCGCCATATTTCCTAGTGGGCGCCGGCGTCTGTGGTCTGGGAACCCACTGGCATGTGCGAAGCTCCGCGTTTGTATGGAAGGTATGCGTGCGGCTGCAGTTGTAGTCGTTTTTTTTTTGTTCTGGCGCGCTGAATTTCGTATCAAGAGATGCTGTCTACGTAGGAAATGATTCTGTGAGATGTCTTGAAAAGGTTTTATCCGTTGAGGGTCAATGATGGTAATATACGGAGGTGCGAACGTATCGCAAGTGGTCGATGTCATATTTTCGGCACTGTCTGTTGGAAAACCAGCTCAAATATTTTGACTCGTTCTAGCAGGGCAAGCAAGTTCCGCTACTCTTAGGGTATACAACGAATTTTCTTCTTGGACTGTAGCTTTTTAGTTTGTTTTTTTTTTCATTCACGGTGTGCTTATGCTGTTGCATCGACGGCCAGAGTCGTTCCAGCACTCGTTGTGATCGGACGCGTCATGGCCCTGCTCTCGCGGGTGTAGCGCTGTTTGTTCCTGCGTGGTGTGAGTAGCGGACTTCTTTTTTCAGGAAGGAGGAACTTCGCGATCTCATGCGGTAACCCGGCGACCTTCCGCGACGGATTTTCGCCTGTTTCTCGCAGGTTTTCGGTGAGGTTTTTCCTCTTTTCTGACGCTTTTTTCTTTTTCAGGATAGGCTAGCTTTAACCTCAGTTTTTTCGAGGGTAGGCTAGCTAGTCCGCCGCTGCCGCCTCGTGGTCTCTACCGCGATGGCGGCCCCTCAGCAGCTTCGGCCGCTGACGTTCTACGGTCGTGTTCCTAAGGGCACGACCAACGTTGACATCTGCAAGGAGCTCGTGAAGCGGTTCTCGCCAAACGAGCTCAAGTGTGTGCAAGATTTTGGCGCCGGCAGATTTGAAGTTACCTTTGCGACCATGGCGGCAGTTGAGCGATTTCTCGACCAGTCTGTCGTCAAGGTTCGCAATGCGGAAGTTAAGTTCGAGTACCGTGGCGTTCGTGTGAAGACTGTGCGCGTGTTGGGCTATCCAGCCGATGCCAGTGACAGCGCGCTCCTTAACGGGTTAGCGGCGTACGGCAAGGTGCTTGGTATGGACTACGAGCACGTTCCGGAATTTAAGACTGTCCTCACGGGCAACCGACGCGTACGTGTCGAGATGGCGCGACCCGTTCCCAACCTTCTTCCGGTGGGGAGCAGGATCGTGCAGTGCGAGTACGATGGTGTGGTTCGCCTGTGTCGCAGGTGCTTTTTTCCGGGGCACCACGCGGCTGACTGCAAGGTCCCACAGTGCGAGCGTTGCGCTGAGTTCGGGCATGCCCGTTGCGAAGCGGTATGCAAGCGCTGTGGCGACGACCATGCTTTGTCTGCCTGCAAGGTGCGCACATATTCGTCCGTTGCTGCGCGTGCTCCTGCTCGTGTTTCTTCCTCACAGGTGACGAGCGGTGCAGCTGAAGGCCAGGAGGCACCTTCGAAGGGTCCCGAGGGCTCCCCCCTGCCAGAGACGGAGCCAGTTCGTGCAGAGGCTCCCGGAGGGGGCGAGCAGGGTACGAGGCCGGAGTTAGCCGAGGCTTCCGACCCTTCCGCCGCCTTGCCGCCGCCGGCCGCTTCCACGGACGTGCCTGCGGCGCCTGCCGACCTGCCTGCAGATCCTGCTGACGCGCCTGCAGCCGAGGAGGACCAGGGGGAGACCATGGATGCGGAGCCGTGGAGGCTGGTTCGAGGAAAGAGGCGCCGGGCGCGGTCCAGCGACTCTTCTGACGAGCGGCCGGCGGAGGCTGCGTGCGGCGGACCCGGTGGCTCGGAGGAGGGCCTGCCTGGCGTGAAGCGCACCGCAGCGGCGGATTCGGACTCGGAGTCAACGCAGTCCACCGTCAAGGACAGTACCGAGGGTGAGACGAGCCTCTTCTCTTCTTCTTGCCCCTACTGCGGTCTAGGCACTTGCGATGGTGATTGTTCACCCTTGTCTGACCGAGTGTACTCGTCCACACACGAGGACTCCTCCTCTGACGAGGAGAGTTCTCAGTAGCCTTCCACAGGTAGCTTTCAGTGGGGCTAGTATTTTCGTGTACTAGCCTTCCCCATTCTCTCCACCTTTTTCTTGTTTTCTAGTCCCCCCCCAGTCCCTTCTTGTCCTTAGCCTTGTCCCCCCCCCCTTTTCCTTCATCATGGCTACCCCTTCTTTAACTATAGCTACCTTCAATTGTCGCGGTATTTCTCGAGCAGCTAAACAAGCTGAGGTTATTCACTTAGCTCGGTCTCGAAAAATAGACATCCTCGTTTGACAGGAAACATTCGTGTCTAGACTGGGTCAGATTTACAACTTTGACAGACAGTTTGGCACCAAATCCTACTGGAGTTATGGCGCGGCACATTGTCGGGGAGTTGCCATCATCTTGATGCCACGATTCACCGGCTCTGTGCTGCGCCACGCCAGGGATTCGGAAGGCCGTGTCCTGTCAGTAGATCTTGACTCTGGTATTCGGATTGTCAATATTTATGCTCCCACTCAGAGGAAGGAACAAAAGGATTTCTTTTCCTCGTTGGATCCATATTTGGTTGGCCCTTCTCGAGTTATTTTAGTCGGTGATTTTAACTGTGTTCTTGAACAAAGGGATCGCGTATCCCTTAAGGGAAATCCAAAGTATAGAGACAGGAAAGGCGACTTAGAGCTGCGGGAGCTTGTTGATGAGCTTGGACTGGTCGATGCCTGGCGCACCCTTCGCCCTGTACAGTCAGGAATGACATGGACAGGGAGGGGCAGCCGATCAAGGATCGACCGCTTTTATGTCTCGCCATCCCTCGTTCCCAGCATGCACTCCTCCTGGTTGTGTTCTTCCGCTTTGAGTGACCATTGCCTCCTTGCTTTGAGATTCGCCGATTCCAACCTCGTAGCACAGGGCAAGAGACCGTGGCGTCTGAACCCACGGCTCTTAAAAGATGAAGAAGCCGCTAAAGATGTTGCTGGGCTTCTTTGCCGTTCGCTGCTTGGCGGACAGGACTTAGGCGGCAGCGAATGGGATGCAGTGAAGGCCAGTGTCGCGGAGTGCTTTCGGGAGTGGGGCAAGCGGCGGGCACGCGAGGAGCGTGCTGAGATCAAAATCGTCTCAGACGCTATCCTCCTGCTCTCAAAGCCGCTGTCCGGTGGCCCCGGAGTAACCGCGGCTCTGACTTCGCTTCGCAAAGAACTTAGAGTCCTGCTTCAGCGACGCTGGGACCGCTTGCGAGCCACAGCGCGTGCTGAGCAGTGGGAAATGGAGGCATGGTGTAGCAGGAACGTCCTTCGTAGGCACTTAGCTCGAAAGAGAGCGGTTATGACCTCTCTCACAGATCCAAGTACTGGCAATCTTGTTGAAACGCAGGACGGAGTTTTGGAGCTGGCGAGGCAGTTCTACAAGAACCTTTATGCCAAACCACCTTCCTCCCCGTACTCGTTTCCCTTCGTCAAGTCCTATGAACAGGTCGATATCTGCGACTCCCCACTTGTTGAGGAGGAGCTTCTTGCAGCCCTCAAATCTATGAAGCGCAATCGCAGCCCAGGCTCGGATGGCTTGACCGTTGAATTTTACGTCAAGTTTTGGAAGGTTTTGGGGAAGCCTTTTACCACTCTTGTAAACAGGCTTCTCCGTGAGGGAACACTGTCAGCAACTCAAAGGGAAGGGCTCATCACTCTCCTGTGCAAGGACGAGTCGAGGCGCACTGACCTGAGAGCCTGGCGGCCCATCACCCTTCTGAACTGCGATTACAAGCTCATAGCCAAGTGCCTGTCCGTACGACTCACTCCAGTGCTAAGCACGGTTTTGGGTCCGTACCAGGCATGTTGTGTTCCAGGGCGGTCCTGCCAGCTTCATGGCTTTGCTATCAGGGACCTGATCGAATGGGCGAATGCACGGAATCTCAGCGGCATTCTCTGCTCATTCGATCAAGAAAAGGCGTTTGACGTTATCAGTCACAGGTACCTTTTCAAGGTTTTAAGAGAGGCCGGCTTCAGCGGCCAGTTTATCAGTATGGTTAGGGCTCTCTATTCTCGTCCCAGCTCGGCTGTTGTAATACAGGATCGCATCTCGGAGCCTTTCGACGTAGGTCGTGGAGTTAGGCAGGGGGACCCGCTCTCGCCTGCCCTCTATGTGCTTGCGTTCGAGCCGCTTCTGCAGAGGCTTTCCAGTGACAACAGCATCGGTCGATTTCCCCTTCCACCAGGTTCCCCTCCTGTCGCACTGTTTGCCTACGCAGATGACCTCTCCATTGTTGTCCCTGATGAGGCCACAGTTTGCACCGTCTTGGACGTCATGGAGGGGTACTGCTCGGCGAGCGGAGCCAGGATAAACAGGTCCAAGAGTGTAGTCATGTATCTGAACTCCGCTCCTTCCAGCCCGCGTCCTGTTCACGGCCTACCCGTGCAACAACGCCTACGTATTCTGGGTTTCCATTTCGAACCGGATGGCCTGACTACTGAAAACTGGAGGCTGGCTAAGCAAAAGCTGACCGACAGGATTCAGGAAATCAGTGCCTTGGGATGCCCATTGACGGCCAGAGTAACGATCATTCGATCGCTGCTCTTTTCTTTTCTGACCTATGTAGCTTCCGTTATGCCGGTTGCAACCCGAACCAAGCTAGTCTTGGAGGGTCTCCTCTTTCGTTTCCTATGGAGTGGCTCCTCTATGTATGTGGCGCGTCCTGTGATCAAGTTGCCCAGGAATAAGGGAGGACTCGGAATTCCCGACCTGGGCATCGTGGCCACTGCGCTGCATCTTAGATGGACACGGGTAGCTCTCGAATCGGATATGCTCCTAACTCGAAGCTTTGCGTCGTTTTTCCTAAGCACACGACTGCGGCTGTTCTCACCTGAGGCATTTTCTAACTCAGTGCCTCGGGCGGGAACTCCTTCACCCTTCTATGCGGGGGCCGCCTCCACTCTGGCTCGTCTCCGTGACGCCAACCCAGGGATAGAGCTAGATTCTCTCGAGCTCCATGATCTAGTCGACTTACTCACGCCGGACCTCCCGGCCCACTGTGTGAGATATGACCTGTCCCGCCACAGTCCTAACTGGAAGTTAATCACTGCCAGTTTTCTGGACGCCAAGCGCGCTACATTCATGTACCGCATGGCAAGAGGGTGCCTGCCCATAACATTCAGGCCCTTCACGAAAATCCCTACCAGAGGAAAGTGTCCGTTTTGTGGCAGTAGGGAGGATTTGGTTCACATCTTCTCTCAGTGTGCACTCCCAGCAGCCCTCCTTCAAAGGATAGCTCGCTTGTATGGCCACCCCGGAGTTCCATTCGAAACCGTTCGGTTCTTGAATCCCCTGCCTGCGCAGGCGGTTAACCAGTACGTGCTTCTTCTCGTCGAGTGCTCTTACCAAGTTTGGGTGGCACGGTGCGCTGCCGTTTTCGATGGCAGGCGGCCGGGTCTTCACGAAGTACTTGCAAAAGTGCGGAAGGAGATCTGGTTTGTCCTCCACCGGGAACGGCAGCGCCTGGGCGTTAAGAAGTTTCTCGAAACCTGGCACCGTCCAGCAGTCATCTTTAGTGAGTCAGGAGGGCAGATCACCATCACCTTTTAATGATGGCTCCCTTTAAGGTACACCGAACTGGCCTAGCGTGCCAGTCACTTGTGTTTGCGGAACCAACAGCCCGAGCCGGTCTGGGTGCATGCGACTTCGGTTGCTACACCGCGGTGATGACGGTCGAGGTCTCCGCTGTTGCTTACCCGTGCTTTGCATGCGCCCGGGTAATCCAGTCGCCTTGTTGGGCTCCACCCACGAGGTCCACGTCGGTCGTTTGCGTTCTGTGCTCGGTGACTCTGTTCGCCGCGACGAACGGCGGCCCCCTTGTCCGGGTAGGACACCGCTGGCCTTTGGCCACGCGGTACTCCCTGGGTACGTCCAGTTTGGGTGCAGTGACCAAGGTTGCCGCGCCAAACGATAGCCCCAATGTGGTTGCAGTTCAGTGCGCGACGATTGGACTCGTCGAGCCGAACTGTGGCCCCCCCGTCCGGGTAGGACCCCGCCGGCTCCCAGCCGTGCGGTATTTCTCGGGTACGTCTGTTTTGTGTGTGGCGACTGAAGTTGCCGCACCAAACTGTAGCCCCATGGCCGAGTCTCTCTGGCGTGGGGCCGTGAGACTGGCTACGTCTGTTTGGCGCTTCGCGCCGAGCGGTAGCCCCCTTGTCCGGGCAGGGACCGTCTTTCCGAAACAAACCTTCCCCTCCACAACCCGAGGGGGAGGAAGTGCCGGGATAGACGTACGGATGATGATGGGTTGATGAGTATCGTAGAACTCCGGGACAAAGCGCCTCCGGGCGCCGCGTCTCCTTCCCATCTGACAACGGCACTACCGCTCGTACATGCGGTCGTGCTTGAGCACGCAGTCTCGATTTTATGGCGCTGCATCTGTTTGTTGCTCACAAACAGTTGCCCATCATGTTTCTCAACTTTTAGGTGATCGCTTATTACTCGCTCGTTCATTTGCCACCGGTGTGGGCGAAGTTAGAGCTGCTGTTTACAGGGAAGTGCTGGTATATAAAAACGATGCTGATGTTGACATGACGGCTTGCTTCTTTTGCTTTTGTCATTGAAGAGTCGAGATATTTGACTGTATTTCGGCGGCGATAAGATGAAGACGGTTAGAGAGTTTCTTCTGCCGGTGAGGCACGAAGCGGCGAGCCTTTGATCAGCACCAGAGGTGATTCGCGTTGTTTTTTTTTATAACTTCGTGTACCAGATGTACTGTTGTTGCGAAATTCTTGCTGTCGTTCGCAAAGCTAAGCAGCGAAATTTGCAGTTCAAGAAACACTAGACAAGAGTAACAGCGTGGTTTTAGTATCGCGCTTAGAAGAGAATTAACTCTGTTGTATATCATTGCGCAACTTGTCGGACGCTGTTCTTGACCGCGTAAAAATTTGTCTTCATAAGGTAGTTGTTCTATGTACGAAGCGACAGAATTCTTTTTTTTTACTATTCGGCTTTGATATCGCGCATCGTATACGATACACCGCACTGTATTACGGAAGTTGCAGCCTCACGAGAAAGATATCGCCACGTCCTTTTCATGTAGTGTTCATTGAACGTTCGTTGAAAAACAAGGCTGGTACGGAGCAATAATCAAATGTATGATGCCGGTTACACCGATGCGAAAGGAGGGATTTCTGGTCCGTTCTAATATCGCTATACATCATCTGCAGCGGTCACCGTGTTGAGTCGAGCTACGAAGCTAATTGTTAGACCAAACATGATAAAACGAAGCGGAAACAACTCAGATGGCTACTCTATTGGTATTTAGATGTTTTGCACTTTAGCGGACATGGCCGCACTTAACCGGTTATGTTTATTTGCAAATCTGGCCATATCCGATAGACATTTGACTGCGTGGAACACTGGGAATTCCGGATATATTGCGGCACTTGCCGATTTAGAACCTGCAGTGTAATACAAACGGTGTACTACCTTGAAGAGTTTGCAACCGCACACACTCCGCGTTCGGTGTTGCACGTCGCATGCTTATTCAGACAGCAGTTTCCTTTCTTCAGAAGTTGTTAGAACAACCAAAAACGGCACAGTGGTTTCCTTTTGACCTTTGGCTGGCTCAAATCACAATAAAAGAGAACAAAATCTGCAGGTCGACCTAAAACATGCCAAAATCGTTCGAAAACGGCACTCATCCAAGCACCGGTCCGCACATTCTGCGCCGTCGCGCACGAGCCAGAAATGAGGAAAGCGCTGGTTGCCAGTACGGTCCTCCTCTCCCGATGCAATGGTTTATAGCTACCACTGAACAACATAGACGGCGGCAGAGATTGTGGCCATCCGCGAGGTAATTCGTTATATATCGACGCAGTCTCCTCGCAACTGGACTATATTTTGTAATTGCAAACCAGCGCTTCAAGATTAGAAAAAAAACAGCGCGAAACCACAGGACACACAGGAAGGGAACGCACACAGCGCTGAACTCTCAACAAATTCAGCGCTGTGTGCGTTCCCTTCCTGTGTGTCCTGTGGTTTCACGCTGTTTTTTCTAATCATGTACAACCTACAGGCCCAGCTCTCCGCACTTTTCAGCGCTTCAAGTAATAAATTCGGCGCTTAAACGAGGGCCGCATCTCCTTGCTCAATAAGTAGCTGAATCACACGATGTAGCCCTGAAAAGTGGCCATTGTATAAGGTATAAATGGATTCCAGGGCACTGCGGCCTACATGGAGCAAGCCGATGCGGAGGCAAAGATGGCTTACAATAACGCCACATTACTGGCCACTCCATTTTCACGGCCGGATGCAAACATCGTTGTAGATATACTCCTCCACGAAAATACTGCAGCATATTGGTCTTTGCCAAGTCATCGTCACCACCGTCTTCACGAACTCGATCCAGACATGCACGTTAGAATACCGCCAACCATGAAAAGGTACAGTACAATCCTAAGACACAGATTACGACTAGGTGTGGCGTTCACTCGTCGTTACCTACGCCTTATCGACTGCGCGGACAGTCCGAATGGGGAGGTATGTGGCACTCCTGAGACTACAAAACACCTCTTGTGCGTCTGCCCACGATATATCACGAAAAGAAATCCAATGGTCACCGCCTTGTTGAAATCTACGAAACAACAAATTTCAGAAAAAGTTCTGTTGGGACCACCACCTCGACACCAGCGCGATATTCTGAAAGCACTGAAGAAGTTGTTGCGCGAGACAGAACTCGACACGACACGGTAAATAGTTTCTGGACATTCAAGGCCTTGCTTCATCACCACCTTCCCCCTCATCATCATCAACGCCTTCTCTCTATCCTCTCTTCCCGCCCCCTACCCTTTCCTAACGCTGAGTAGCAGGCCAGAAGATTGATTCAGGCCAACCTCTCAGCTTTTCTGCCACAACAAACCTTTCTCTCTCTCTTCTCTCCCATGAAATAATAGCTAGTACTATGTATGGTTGCCACATTGAAGCACAGCTCTTCGGCGCCCGTTCCTGCATTGAGCGTCGTCCCTTGTTGGCCATCGCCATATCCGTCTGTCTCACGCGCTCTTCTTCTTTTGTCTAGGTCAGCTGGATTACTCTGGAACTTTCACCTGAGTTGATGTAGGACGAAGCAGTCTTGGTAAACGCATCTGACCACCGAAATGAATACGCTCGTCGATCTGTGGCCACGTTTCGTATTACGCAGTATCGTAATCATCTGTAATATTTTAGAGCGTGGCCCTTAGGCGCCCGTCGCTGCATTGAGCGGCGTCGCCGTTGCCCCTCGATCGCCGTCGGCGGCGTAACCGATGGACATGAAAAAATAAAATGAGAAAAAATACCCAGGATCGAATGACAAAAACGAGAAAGAATACCTGGGCCTCTGCGTTGAAGTCTAGTATTCTACCACAGAGCCACGCTGGTAGTTGAAACTCATTTGCAAAGAGACCCTATACTGGCGTCATGTCAAGCAAGGAATCGCGTTAACCTACGTAATATAGCGTGGCAGAAGAGCAAAATACAACCAGTCATCACACAATGCTAACTGCGCAACGAGTGTGCCGTTTATTGCTTCAGACCCACTGCAACGTGCTCAGACATAATTCTTCATCGTCATCAGTCGCATACAGCATGAACAAAGTGCGCATGATACCTTACAGATATGTAGCCGGTACCTCGCTTATCAGCAGAAAGACAAATAATGGCGTAGCGGGTGCTGTCATACTTCTCAAAAATTACGATTCACGGCGGAGTCGGTACGTTGCGGAAAGCGAAAACTTCAAATGCAATTGCCCTTGCCCCAACACGATGCTACGCTCAGAATTCGCATTACGCAGTATCGTAGTCGTTGGTGAATTTTTTTTCTAAACAAAAGTAGTGTTTTGGCTGGATGGCTGGAATAACAGCCTGCTCTTTTATTGTTTTCATTTCTGTGATGTTCGTATATTCTTAGTGGACCTAGATAAAAGACACTGTCCTTTTAAAGATTAATTACCCAATAAAAGCCAGCATGTGTAGATGATGAGTCTATGTCTGAATGTGACATCCCGTAAGCAATATTAAAGACGACAGTCTTTCTTGGGATACTTACACGGAGAAATTTTGGTCTACCTTTCTGTTTGTCGGCACGTCAGTCGATTCAGCCACCCGGCCAAAGTTTAAGCCCGTGCCTAAAGACCACCTAACTTGAACTGGTGTATGCGATAATACTTTCAGCGTGGTCGATTAAAAAAAATTGGACCATCTCCCCGAAGGGAGCGCTGATGGAATGCGAAGCAGCAGCGTTGCGCACGAGTGGCGTCACGGGTTGAACGGCGCTCACGCGGGTGTTGCGGTGAGCGCTGGAAGATTCGTTTGAAGCGAAACTCGGTGTAGCGTTTACTGGTGTAAACGTTTGTTTGAAACGCAGACACGGGAGGCGAGCGGGCGTTGGAGCCGGTAGCTGCGGCACTCCGGCGGGTGAGGGAGAGAGTGACGTACGCGCGCACCTGCGAGGGAAGCGTGCGAGGGGTGCGTGACGCCAACGCCCAGCTGCGGCGTGACCTGATTGGCACCGCTGCAACACCTGCGCCGAGGGAAGCGCGTTGCCTCGCGTTTGTGCGGACGGACGGGCAGCGTTACACAGTCTAGTCAAAGAGCTGCTACGCATCTAAAACAAATACTACGCATATCTGAGGCGCAACATCATTACTTAGGTATTATGAAGTGTGTTCCTTTATTACAAAATCTATAGATACGTAATTCTAAAGATACTAGTGCTCAAAGAAGCGAGACGTAGTGCACAAAAAAAGCCTTCCCAGCGATTTCACTACGACGCTATGGTGCTGCCACCTGGCAGCATATGCCGGGAGTTCCGAAGCCGATGTTTCCCCGTAGGGCGACAGATGGCGTCCATATCTCACGCAGCGTCTCTGTTTTATCAATGCGATGCGGCCGATTCAACGAAGAGGAGGCGCTGTCTGAGGCAAGGCAAAAGGTAAATGGCCGCTTGGTGAAGTACAACCCACTCTGCTAGACATGCCCAGACAACGCACGAAAAGACCGACGACCAAATCGCAGCGGAGCAGCGCCGTCGTACCGACGCCCGTCGTCTGAAGCGTGCTCAGGAAACGTTCGAGCAACGAGCCCAGCGGCTAGCGAAAGATTGTGAGTCGAGGCGGTCGAGGCGCGCCCGGAAGCAACAGGCTACAGACCAGTTGCGCGACGCGCGAATCGTCAGCGACTGAGAGGCTAAGCGAGCGTACTGGGCGGTAGAAGAGATGCCCGAAGCTCGTGCCGAACGGGTAACCAACGAACGCCTGGCACAGCGGAAACGCCGGGAAGCAGAAACTCCAGAAGATGGCTCCCAAAGGCGTGCGAAAGACCGTGAAGCCAAGCGAGCCTGCCTTGAGACAGAGGAAACGCCAGAAGCGCATGCGGCGAGAACCGCCAAATACAGGGAGGCCAAGCAAGCCTACCGGATAAGACCAGGACTAATGTAGTACGGCCGGTCAAAGACTATCGTCTTTCGACGACATTTGCAGCGAAGCACGCAGATACACGGCCAATTTTTTTGCATAATTTTGTCGCTGTTTCGCGCACAGGCGTGTACGTCTCGTCTATGAAATCTTCAATAATTAATCGGATGCCGAGCGCGAGAGAGAGAAGCAAGGAAAGACAGGGAGGTTGACCAGACGCACGTCCGGTTTGCTAGCCTGCGCTGAGGGAAGGGATAAGGGAGCGAAAAGAGAGACATAGTAAGGGAAGAGGGATGGCCACAATCACGAGCAAACTTGGGGCAGTGAGTATCGGAGGACATGGCCCTTCTGGAAAAGCTGCTCACTCGGGACACTCCCGAACAATTTTCGAGGCTAAATAACCGCTACACTTGCACACAACAGTGTCTTCCAGTAGTGCCGGTTTACCGTACAGTAGGTAATACCGCACCACCGTGGAAGGCACTACACTATCTTAATCTGCAAGACCTGAATTACCCATCATAAGTGATGTCTTTGTAGCGAGAGAGGAGACGTGAGACGACGTGACCGTGCCGTTGTCTCGCCACTTTATTTGGAAGGGGACCGCCGAAGCGGAGCGGCGGCGGCTCCAACGTCTAAACCACCAGGAGCGTGAGCGTGTTTTACTCCCGCCTGGAGCGCTAGACATGATCTGCGCGAGAGGCGCGGGGGGGGTGGGAGGGGGGGCAAATGATAATGTTGAAAGGCTATGATGATGGCGCTACGGATCACATCCGCTACAGTGGTGATGTTGCGGGCACGTTGCTGCCTGTCTCGTAGCCCGTTTATTCAATTTGCTGAAGGCATAAATGCAAGATGCCCTAGCTGCGGAGCAGATATTTGCACACTCGCTCACATGCTCTAGTATTGCCTGGCGTTACTTAGCGCAAATTTCAGCACGGAACAGGACTGGGAGAGGGCTTTTAAAAGCCGCGAGCTCTCAATCCAGCTTCGGCAGTCCAGGAGGCCTGCGAGTGGGCGGAGGGCCACGGTCTTCCAGTACCACCGTGGGTGCGGCCAGCAACTGCGATAGACCCCTCTTCGGGACATCCAACCCGCAGCCATATGATGATATCTGCGCTGCTGTGCTTGCCTGCTTACGGCCACACGTACCGCCCGCTTCGGTGGAGCCGCGAGTTCCAGGTTTCCGCACCGTCGCAGCGTGCGGTACCCGCCGGCACGCAACCTACACTCGACCACGACCCTTCACTGATTACGATTACTTCCATCTCAGTTCCGGCCACAGGGGCATCCATTCCTCTACCGAACCACCACGACAAGGTAGAAGACGCCAGCACCTCGACTGACCTGTCCAACACGAGTTGCGTTCCTTCGAAGTTCTCGGCCGAAGGTTCATCATGCGTGCCCGCCATCCGCATGTCTTCCCGACCTCTACGGCTCGCGACACCTCGCAGACGTCGGCCTCCACGACGGCTTCCGTGTCGCACGCCCTGGAGTCTGCCAAGCACATCGTCCCACCCTGTGTTTGCCGTTCCTTTACGGAGGCTTCGCCGTCCACGCCCAACGACCAACATTACGCTCTAGCAACCTCGACGCTTTGTGCGTCTTGCCAGATGCGACCGGCATCGCCCTCAGCGTCTCGCGCAGCTGAAGTTCGAACACCGAACAAACTACGAGCTTCCCAGACACTGCTGAAATGACTGAAGCGCCTGAGGACGTCGTGTCTGGTTCGCCTACGACAGAGCAGCCCACGCATGCAAGGCCTGCCGCAGAGTCAGACACCTCGCATGCCTCCCAGCGCACCAACCCTCGTACGCCGACTACCGAAGGTCCTTCCACGAGCACAGGTGCGCCGACTGACCCTCCTTCAGAGTCCCCGCTTGCTGGGCTTCACGACATCCCTCTTCCGGAGTTCTTGACGGGGGACGCGAGCCAGCAGGAATGCATCTTGGGTGCAGGCATGCTCTCCGACACGGCGCAAGCGTCTTCTATCTCTGCCCGATGCACTTGCCTACCATGTGCCGTACACCTCATGACTCCTCGAATTGCGCGTGGCATGGTTCTTCGACCACGACGTTTCCGCGTCCGTCGACTCGTGTACCCGTGCCAGCACGCCGGCCACAGTAAAACGCTAAGGTCAGCGTTGCGCCGCCACCGACGTCTACAATGTCACTATCCACCCACTATCAACGTAAGCGGCCAAGTCGACCCATCTTTGGACACCGCTCACGTCACAATGCCCACGTACCGACATCCGCGTCAGCCCTGTGCCCGCACAGGAAAGAACGATCGCAGCAGCTACTGTCGATAGTTCGTCGTCATGGCTTCACTGTGACATTTCGCATTGTTTTGCGCACATCGCCCGCACCGGCCCCGGTGCACCGGCCCTCAACTCCATCTGCGGGCACCTCTGCCAGCCGCGCTCACTCGCGACACCCGGTGCGCTACCGAAAGGCCCCATAAGGTCGTCGTGGAACCCGCCTGGGTACAACCACAGCGTACTTTTGCCCATTTCCTCACCCGCTGCGCTTCTACCAGTGCCGCCCGCCGGGAAGATCATAAAGACCCCGTGCCTCTCCACATTGACGACTTGGACTGTCCACGGACCCCTTCGTCCCCGTCATGAACACTTCTGTATATACGCACCCATAGTTTTTAGATGCGAAAGTAATTCCCCCTTCGAGGTCGGTGATCACATGTCTCCTCGGCGACACTCTTCAAACCTTTTCAATGCTTCCACGGCGTCATCTATCGATAATTCAGAAGTCCAACTGACCGCACTACATCATCAAACAACACGTCTTCTGTGGCCGACCAAACCACGCTGTCACTTGAACAGTATGGTGCCTCTGAATTGCATTCCGAATAATACCAAGTGGTCGGAATATTTGAATAATGTCTTCCCCCTTGGTCATAACACGTGATATTTCACAATGGGATTCCGTCGTGTTCATTGACCTTAAGCTCGATTTCCGCAGTGATAACGTTTTCTGGACATATGACCCCTGCTCGTACAAGCAATCCTACCGTTGTCACTGTCACGCAGTAAATTTGTCAAAAGGTTTTTTTTCCGGGATTGCTTCTCCAACGCATCAAAATAGTCTTGGTGCCACAGAGTAGGCGCCATCTTTCAGGCACGCGTCACTCGCCTGTACCACGGCAGATTACTAATCTCAGTGGCTAAAATGATCCGCAGAAAAGGAAGGAGGGTGTTCTTGGCAAACACCCTCCATGCGGCTGTACCCCTGGGTTTGCTGTGACCAATGTGATTTTCTCCTACCGGGACGAGCGCACCTGCATCATTGTGGAAGCAGCCCGCATGGCATGTGGAGAATTCCCATAAATTAGAAGTCAATGTTAGGCGTATCCAAACTATCATTTTTTGAAGACATCAGCACGAACGGTGGGCGATGAGTAGGCCTTCCTCTAAGTACCGTTTCGCATTTCTTGAGTCTCTTCCTTCTTTTCGCTCTACTCCTGTAAAATGTCTTGTCCTCTTAGCACTGCGGCATCTTAACAAAAAAAAATTTTGACAGACGTTCAGCCGCAAATTCGAAAACGCGCCTGGCAGGAATTTTTCAAACACAGCGAGCTTGTCCAGTAGCTCAATGCATCGATCGAAAATTGAAAATCGGACGTAGTGTTGCTGACAAAGTACTGCAGAGAAGCGCGCTTTTAGTGCAAATGGCAAGGTTAGGAGGCATGAAGGAAGCACCAAGGAACACCCAGGAACTTGAAGAAGCACCCAGGATCGAGGGCCTCAGTGAAGGAACATTATTGAAGACCATTCAAGAATACGCGATAAGGCGTCTTCAAGCAGCTAAGGCCCCCTCACTGAGTAAGGTAAGGAGCGTTTCAGAATACTGGCCACGTGTAATCATTAGCTAATATTGTCTGCAGGTTATGAGAGAGCTTTTTCTCTCTTTTTGTTTCAAGTTCTTGTTCGTTAAGAAAGATACATTTTCATTCGCTGAGAGGTGGGATGGCTGGCAGAAATTATGGAGCGCTTAACAGCTACTAAAATATATAAGCTTAGATTGCTTGGCTACAATACCACAACACCTGATTCGACCAACATGACTTCCGAAAACCACACAACCAATAACGTTGAAACGCAGCGCGCGCCTGTGTGTGACGGTGTGTTTTCTGTCTGTATCCAAATCGTGCTTTCTTATTCTTCCTAGAAAGTATTCCGCTTCACAGAATGGCAAACAGTCAGCCATATCGACGCGGTGCAGGCTCGCCTACAAATCACCACGCATCCGGCCACCATGCATTTTCCTTCGGTATATTTCGATAGAAAGAACGTGGCACGTTTTTGCTGAGAACCCGCCGTTTGTGCACAGGAGCACGTCGCCCATATGATGGGTATTGCTACTCTTAACCATCGTGAACGGAAACACAAAGAAAAACTCCTCTACCCACCCGGCAGGTGTGGGCAGGGCTCGCGCTAGCCACGTCAAAGCGTGGCATCGTCTGCTAATTAACCCTCCTCGTGAAGAATTAGCAGACTGTTCTCTCTATTGGCTGTGCGGTGCTACCGTCTACGGACAGTGCCCACATGACAAAAAATAAGTTCAGCTGTAAGTCAGCACTGTTGTCGTCCCTTGTTCGTACCTGTTGCAGCAGGAAACCTCCTTTTGGTTACTCTGAAACCCCTTCACGTTTCGAGAAATTCTATTACTCTTAAAAAGGAAAAGAGATTCCCAAGTGAAAAGAGGAAATACTACTAGGCACGGTTGTATTCTGCCAGATTTTCTTTATTAACGGAAAAGTGAAGCACATCTTTTCTGTGCTGCGGCGTGGGAGTAGAGCTGGTGGCGTCGTTGCTGGAAAGGACGTTTTTGCAGCGGCACGCATACTTACAACAGCTCCGCAAGTAATTACGGCCGCAAGTGCACCGGTGCACTGCGGCCGTAATTTTTAAACAGGTGCACTGACGAATTATCCGCGCTGTGTGCGAGAGAACGCCGCTTTTCGTTTGAAAAGTAGATGCGGAATCTGCTTTCAAGCAAACGAACTATCCCGAAAGCAGCACTTGCGTGGATCGATCGCTGTCTTAATTGTGTCGGTACTTGTCTTAAATCGAGCATTTAATTTTGTCGTTTGTCACAGTGAGTGGACACCTTTTTGGAAGACGTCCCTTTACCCATTGAAAGAAACAAATACGTCGAAAAATATCTGTGAGGCCCATTCAAACAGATCAAAACTCGACGTAGTATCATGCCATGATAATTTGTCATCATGCACCAGGACGAAATGACATGAAGCCGTGTTTCAGCACAACATATATTTTTATTGACGCGCTAATAGTGAACGCGCAGAATTGCATTGGAGTGGATTATATGGGTGACATTATCATGACTACCGCAAAATCCCGACCATGCGCCCCTACCCGTGCAAGCCCCCCCCCCCCTTATTCAGGAGATTTCAAATATTCGTCCCCTTTTCCCGTCCCACCACTTTCACTGTTTCATTCATTGTTTTATTGTGATATCAATTATATGGACAGTGTCGGCTGGTTTGTGCCATCGCCGTCGTCATGCACCGTACATGTATAAGTATGTGTATATATATATATATAAAAATGCCAAAGAAAAATAATTCAGAAAAATGCTTCCGAAACGCGGAATCGAACCAGCGACCTCACGCTCCCAGCGAGATGGCATGAGGAGCGCAACGGGCGCATTTAAAAGTCGACGGCCAGCTCGCTCGCTTCTTCTAATATTTACGCAGGGAGAACCTTGCTTTTCCGCTGTCTGCTCGCGCGGTTATCTCGTGATGAGAGGAGGAGGGATGTTTTGAGCTTTCACCGTGATGTCCGCGCTGATGTTACGGAGCGTACGAAAGTTACTCGAGCTCAATGGACGCCGCTAAACGAACAATAAGAAGATGAGCGCGAACTATCAAGTGTCACGTACAGCTCGACACTGGAAGCACGCTAGTTTCCTTCGCTGCTTCGGCCGCCTTTGCTACAGGAGCGCTGTTCAAATTGAGAGTATCCATTGGCGAGCCTCAATTCGTATAGCATTACAGTTTCTTGCTATTGCATTCATTGCTTCGCCCTTGCGGCGAAACTGTGACTTTTTTTATTACCCTTAACCGTAAGGGGTGGGGGGGGGGGTTGTTAGGTCGGGATTTTACGGTACACTAATAAAAAAAAACGCCAGGCCTCCGCTGAAACCGCAGCACAGTCACAGCGAAAGCTGGAAGAGCGGCGTTTCTATAGCCTGTTAAGCTCTCTTGGGGCTACAATAAAAGTACACTAGAAAGGTACCCACTACGCCATAATTCGTTGGTACCTGCTAAACGCATGTAAGGCATTATGCGCACTTTGTTGATGCCGTGCCTGATGATGATGAAGAATTATGGCAGAGTCCTTTGTAATGGGTTCGAAGCATTCAACAACCTACTCGTTGCGCAATTCGCATTGTGTGACGTCTGGTGACAGAATTTGTTTGGTGCTTTGCGTGCGACGCTTGGTGCTTATTTTACTCTTCTACCACGCTATATTGCATATGCTAATGTGGTTCCTTCCCGACATGAAGCCTGTATAAGACCTTTTTGCAAAGCAGTTTCAAGCACCGGCATGGCTCAGAGGTTGAATACTGGGCTCCCACGCAGAGGGCCAAGGTTCGAACCTCGTTCCATCATGGAATTTTTTTCTTATTTCGCTTTTTTCTTATTTCGAGCGATACTGGTTACGGACACCGGCGGCGGCGGCGGCGGCGGACAACTACGGCGCCAAAAACGGCCGGTGAAATGATCTCATAACAGCTTTCGCTGTAAAAGCAGGCCGTAAACTAAGTTCATCTGTTCGTCTTCGAAGAGTTGCACCAGCTCACGAAGAACTGCCACGCGCACCGCACACAGCGAGCGAACAGCGCGAGTCTGCCCGAAGCGGCCAACACGCGTCGGCCAGTAACCGAAAATGAATCCACGAGACCTCCGATGCCTCCGGATAAAAACACAGCGGCTAGTGGGCACCCGCGGAGGAAGCCGAAGGCGAGGCTGGCGCGACTCTTGCGAGTGACATGCGAGCAAGGAGTGAGGCGCAGTTGTTTTCTTTCATCGCCAATAGATGGCGTGAAAGCCGCACTCAGAAACCCAGCGTAGCTCTCTCACGGAACGCGAACTCAAACGGAGCGGTTGAATTTTTCATCGAACGGTTCAGCAAGGCTCACTGAGCGAGAGCGCCCTACCGCTGAATGAACGAGAAAGAAACGCCGCCGCCGCAGCTTGGTGAGCGAAAGGGAACCGGATAACCGTCGCCGTCGTCGCTCAGTTGGCTCACTCGGCTCAGTGGCTCAGTGAGCCGTCTCCCAAAGAACCGCGGCTCACTTTTACTGAGCCGCGGTTCACACTAGTTCTTTTAAAAGAGCCGCTCAAAAGATCCGGCTGGCTCCTGAGCGACCCATCCCTACGCTGCGCGCGCCGAACGCTGCGCGCGGCGTTCCGTCGCCGCCGTCGAAGCTACCCGCCGCATCACCTCTCGCACCCATCTTTCACCTGTCTCCCTCTCCCTGCGCGGCGCGCACCGCACACTCACTCGCTCAGTCGTTACCACCACCGAGCGCAGCAGACGCTCTCCCCACCCGCTCCCCACCCTACCGCCTTCATGAAATCCAGCAGCGAGATCAGGCGCATAGTCGTTTGCGTCCCATTTCCAAGGAGCTTCGCTCATGGGTTGTATTGGTACACGGAACAGCTGCTAGTTTTTCCCGAACATGACTGACTAGGAAACGCTGAAAAAGCGCGTTTCTCATGAATAAACGTAGTTCGTCTTCTGGTCTCCGTGTTCGTTGTGCGTTCCACTTCCGGCGGTCAATCTGCTGCCGAATACGCTACACCATGCGACAATCTGCCGCACTCGCCGCCACGTAGGCGGATTTCTCGCGTTTGAGTACGCAAGGAATCCACGTACGTGAAACTAAAAATGTCTGTTAAGCGAACCACCTTTATTGCGATAGCAATTATATGGACAGTCTCGGCAGATTTTTGCCGTCACCGTCGCCGTTGCCGTCGCTCTCATGCCCCTGATATGTATACGTATGTATATATAAATAAAACCAACAAAGAAAAATAAAATCAGACGAAAAAAGCTTCTCAAAGTGCGGCAACCGAGGATTCGAACCTGCGCCCCCTCGCTCCTCAGCGCGCCGCTTTAAACAACTCAGCCATGCGCCACCTTTTTCTTTCTTTATTGTACGGCCATGCGCCACCGGTTGTACCAAATAATGAGGGTGAGATATTTATATCCTTCACTTAAAGCTGGCGGTATGCAGATGTCGGAGGTGCTTCTGCGTGTGCCGTATCACCCGCGAGATTGCCCGCAGAGTGAACTTTAAAGCAAATATGGATTTTGCTTCTATTTGAAAATTGCCCTTGAGACGCGCACTAAAAAGTGGCCCATTTCTGTACCCACACGCGATGTGGAACGCCGGGTAAACAATGTGTCGAACGCCACTGCGCAGCAGGATACGCGGAGGAGCCACTCCCCGCGCCGCAGTTTTCAAGCGAACAAAAAAAAAAATAAAATGTCTAAGAGCGTTGGGTTGTAGCGCGCCGCTCAAACACGAATAAGTAAATGGGACAGTTGTTCGCGGTCGTCGTGTGTATACTTATGCGTTCTTTTCGAGCGTCCTTCGTTCTGTTTGAGCAGCGCAACGCGCTGCAAGTGTCAAACTGTTACCGTTGTTAGTTCATGGTCATCTTGTGCGTGTTCGTTTCGTGACTCGTTTGCGGTTGATGGGCGTGCTGGAAGTATCGAGCTGCTCTGTGTTGTTCTTGCGACTTTGTAATTTGTTGCCATCGCACTCATTGCTTCGGCTTTGCGCGGGTCGACGTTTTCGACTTGAATATTTAATAACAAAAGCGGAACCTCGGCATTCGATTCCCGCGTGTTTAGGAATATTGTATAAAAAGACACGAGGCAACCACAGGGTGCTTGCCTGTGGCACATTTATTGTTACGGTGGCCGATAAACTTGACTACAAACGCATACCAGATCTTTAATATTACCATATCACGCACTGAGGTTTATGAATATAACGCATTCTAGAGATGCGTATTCAATCGGCTCCATTGACAGTGCACGGCGTTCGAAATAGACATACGATACTGTTCTCCTGTAGTGCAGTACATGCAGGATAGCCGAACTATAGAGCACCAAAGTGTTAGAAATGAGGAACTGTGTTACGCGAAGAAAAAGTAGTTCGTATTGCTCCCACTGCGCCGGAGTAGCCACCGGTACTCTTTTAACAGCAAATCTGTCTTTCGTCGACGCTTCGCCGGTGATGTAACGCTGGTCACGTGGCATTACGGTGTGGCGAGAGTGAAGCTCCGTAAGAAGGCGGAGGGCTGCGCTATGCCGCGAACACATACACACCTGGCGGAAAGGGGGGAAAGCAGTGCCTTGCCGAGAGGGACGAGTGTGAATGTTGATGGAAAGGGGGTAACCAATAGGAGGCGCACCAAGACGAGCGAGGGTGAAGGCTCTGTTATAATCCGCCTTTTCCAAGGTGTGCACGCGAGACAGTCACTTCAGGCCACGTCACGTCAAGCCAGAGATGCTGCGCTAGGCGGGAGTCGGGCTCCCCAGCAGACCAATAGGTTCCAACGCGACGACGCGATCGCAGCTGAAGAAGCGCACGCGCAGTAATGCGATGAGCCGCGCCGCCTGTCGGGAACACGCGAAGCAGGTTCCCGAGAAGCGGCACAAGGGCGGCCACGCCGCTAAATCCCCTGAAACTTCGTAAAGTAGCGACACCTTTCTCCTCCGCTTACGTTCCTCCTTTTTCTCCTCTCCTTCGCACTCTCTTTTCGAACATGGCGTCACCTACCTTGCTCCTGCGTAGAAGACGTTTCGCAAAGAGAGCGCTTGCTTGCCAGGCGGCGCGCTTTAAGCATTCGCACCAGCTGTCTAGCTCTTGGTATCCTTTTTTTAATTATATGTTGTTTAGGAGATCTTAGGACACGTCTGTAATGGAGATGTGTGATGTTGAACGTTAATGTCCCGCTCTACATGAAGCCTTCTAAAACCTATACATTGTACACGTCGTCCTCGCGAGGCGAATTCGCCGCGCATACCAATGACGCACTGAGGCTGCCAGTACGCACTAGAAGTAGCCGTTCCGAAGTAACGGTTGGGTAAATATAGTTAACGCCGCTATACGTGCATGTATTATGCAGCACTGTACACTGCAACACAAAAGGGCGTATTTGAGGCATGTCTTTCCCACACAACAATATCCAGCATCTGCCTCACTGGTTTTTTTTTTTTTTTTTTTTCACCAAATCTATGCGCTCGATATTTCCTGTTAACTGTTTAGCAACCTCACAAAAAGGACGTGCTATGGGGCGTATTCCTGTCCCGAAACAATAACTATCAATCTCGCGTGTCTTTCCTTGCATTATCGCCGGGCGCGCGGTACTTCCAGGTCACGAATGACATGCGTGTTATTAAAAAGTATCCTTGATAGGAAAGTGGCGATCGCCGATTATTCAAGAAAGGAAGCGCAAACTAGCCAGAGGCTGGTTATTGGTGAGGGGCAAGAAGACTCCACAATGGGTGCGCACAGCTTTTAGAGTGCAAGAAACACATGGACAACGGGTGTTGGCGGTATTATGCTAGTTAAAGAGTGGCGACTATTATTTATTTAGAAAATGACTGTCAGTGCAACGAGCAGCTCGGAGCTTCATTGAAAGAAGAATGCGCCAGAAGGCGTACATCATTTCCAGTCGAGACAGCGTTGGTTGATTCTTTAAGAGATTAGACGCACCAACCATAGATCGCAAGGGCGCCTCGTAGACATACTTGACATACGAACTATACTCGCTGCTCAATGAACGAGCAAGCGAACGAATAAACTAGCCGGCCACCGTAATCGTTTCCTTCGCGAGAGCTCCACTCGCGGATAATAATATCATCCGGGTTTTACGTCTCAATACCACGATATGATTATGAGAGACGCCGTAGCGTAGGGCTCTGGAAATTTTGACCATCTGATGTTCTTTAACGAGCATTGACATCCCACTGCACATCGGCCTCAAGCTATTCGCCTCCATCGAAATGCGGCCGCCGCGGTCGATCGCCATCTTCGGGTCAGCAGCCGAGAACCATAACCCCTGCTCCGCCGCGGCTGAAAGCTACTCGCGGGTATACACCTCCACACGAAATGGCATGTAAACCTTCGCGCTAAATAACACGTATACGTGAGGTTCCCAAACAACGAACGCACCCTGCGACTTGGTTGGGCACGCACGCTTTGCCTACCTACCTTCTATCGCAAGTCCACCGGCAGATCTGTCGACGTAAAAGAGCAGAGAAAGCTATTTGCTCCAGGAAAAAAAAAAAAAAACGGAGCACGCAACAAAAACAAACAGAGAGCAGCACTCCTAATGTGAGCTTTCGCACCGCAGCTTTGTTTCTTCAAATAAACTGCGCCGAATCTTTGAAGTTTCGCAATCACATTTTTTATCGTCAGTCGGCGTGCCATGCGCACAAACCAATACCACAAACTCAAACCAGTAGGCGCATCACGTCAAGCAGAAAACGTAATCACATATTCTTGAAAAAAGAAAGTACAGACTCCGCAGAAGCAGTAATAAAACGTGTGAGGAATAGCGACGTACTGCACAATTAACTGAGACGTGTCTACGGCGTCATAGCACGCAGCTACTTGCGCGAACCTCGACGAGTACTTATAGTGAGAGGATAGCAACTTACCTCGCATAGTCGCGTCGAAAACGTTGGCCGAAAGTTCTAACGTTCGATTTGGTATAACCAAGCCTTCCTTCGAAACTCGTTGCGCTTCCCGGACGGTATCATGAACAGCTTTGTGCCTTCACTTGATTTCTTTCGGCATCCGAAAGTGCAGCAGAAGCCCATCACAACCAACCGTGACGTCGGTCTTGTGTGCAAGGTATCTCAGAGCACAACGCACGCGGAACGGAAAGCGTGTATCCATAAAACACATGCGCTGAGAACCAGCGAGCCCGCGCTTCGAGAGCAAAGATGGTGGTCGCGAGCGACTGTAAACAAACGGACGCTCCGGGCGGTCCCACGTGACGGCAGTTGGCCATTGCCGACGCGGCGTCAGCCTCGGAGAAGGCAGAGGAGGGTGAAAAGAGAGGAGGCGCGCTTTTATGCACGTATGTCGCTAGTTTACGAAGTTTCAGGGACTTTACACGCCGCACGTGCGCCGCCCGTGGCCGCCAGCACCCGGCGCGAAACATCGCAAGAGCTATTCGGAGCCGGGTGACGTCTGAGCGCACCGGAAGCTGTCGGTCGCATTGGAGGTCGGGAGCCGCTGGACTCTAGAGGGCGGCGCTTTGCCAACGTGACGTCACCGTCACGCGCGCGCACGTTACGTCGTAGTACACCAGCGCCTTGAGGCTCGGCGGAAAGGGCAAACCAATGAGACGCGTGCAAAAGACGCCGAGGGTGAGGCTCGGCCTACAGCGCGTCGGAACCATGGTGGCCAGAACTCAGCTGTTTGCGCGAAGTAAGTCAGCCAGGAGATCGGTAGAGTACAAAGGCGGTTGTCGGTGTTTTGGGAGTTCACTTCTCCAGAATGGTCCATACTGCTCGTTGTCCCGAGGAAGAAGCCGCCGGACGTATGCAATAGAAATGTAATGGCCTGAAGAAGGGGGACGTCAGCTTCCCTGCTTTTACGTCTTTCACGGAGTGGCGCTGGCTGGATATTTTTTCATTCGTGAGATTTAATTACTTAAATATAATAAATATTTCAATTTGCCAAGTACTCGCCTTATGATAAAAATGTTAATGATGTATATGTAGGCATGTTTAAATGATATCCAACTGGGATATTTTCGGCAACGTAGTAAATGCGCGTCCATTTTTTCCAGCTGATAGAGAAATCCAGCGAAATGTGACAAATACTACGCGACCACTCTCTCACCCACCAAAGAAAGCAGCTCCTTGAAATAATCTTACTTCAAGCAAACGATTTACCTGTTGTCCGTTGATAGAGACAGTGTTGCGCATTTTGGCAATTGTACGGGACAAGCGCGAACAACCTGAGTCGCAATTTTACAGGAATTCATACCCCTCGGTTTTATGCCATTATCATTATCCGTACGTCACGGCCAACTGTTTTTATTGATAGCGTGGTCGCAGCGCTCGGGTGTCTCAAGCCTTTGTAAAGCGCCAATGCAAGTTGTCCGGAAACCCTGATAAAAATAGAGAAATATAAGACAGATGGAATTGCTTAAGCTAGGAAATAAATATATTTGTTGGAGTTTTGCGCCCAAAAACCACGATACGATTATAATAGACGCAATATAGTGAAGGGCTCCGGAAATTTCGACCACGTGGGGTTCTTTAACGTGCGCCTAATTCTTGGCACACGGGCCTCTAGCATTTTGACTCCACCGGAATACAGCCGGGATTCGATCCCGCAACTTTCTGGTCAACAGTCGAGCACCACAACCACTCCACCACCACGGCGAGTTTAAGTGTTGTAGGTTTATAACAGAGTGAGCATTGTGGCATGTCATACATCAGAATTGAGGACATATAATTAGTAGAGATTAGTACAAATAGCAATTACACCTTGAAACCCACCAGATTGGGCCCGTTGCGGCACATCACGGATCCGATCTCAACTATAAGTTTCTTTCTACGTCCTTTCGGTAGCGCGTGAAATTCAAAGCTCACCAGAGATATATACCAGGGTATACAGACGCCGAAAACATATATAAAAGGAAGTGGAATGGGTTAAACTAAGCGTTGTATATAATAGGATGGACATTTAAAAAAATTCCAGCCAGCTTCACTTTGCGAACACTGTCGAAAGAGCGAAGCTTACGCTCGTCCTTCATCAGGCTATATCGTACTCCTATCATTTTCAAGTTTTTCAAGTCTTCCGTTCGTCGGCGCTTCACTTCGACCTCTCTTGCGCGAACATCGCGGTTGGCTCGGCGACGACACGCCCGTTCTCGCGTCAGCTGTCGCTGACGCTCACTGCGGGCGGCTTCTTCATCTGGAAAATGAGAAATGTTCGCCATCTTGAAAGCGTAAAGTCCTGAACACTGATACCGACACGCTATTTTGCACTGCACTGCGCCTCACCGCCACCCCATCTTGGCGGGTTTCTCGAAGGTTCACCCCGCGACATCCTCGCCCTCGCCTCTCGCAGCCCTACGCAGCCCTTCTCTACCAACCGAGCCTCACTCTCGCCACGCTGCGAGGCCACGTGATCACCGCTACGACAACCCCGGACATAAAAGCCTCGAATAAGAACAGCTGAGCTGTTGAAAAGTCGCAAAATGGAAATAGAGCTGCGCGGTTGTAATTTTCACTGCTTCAATGAGCATCGCGAATGCAAATTCCTAGACATTTCGGCGCAATATTCAGTCTGTATTTTATAACGCCCGCTTGAAATCCTAGCCTTCTTGCACTCCTAAAGCGATAATGCGGCACCGCCGACCGGTATATAAGCCCTAACTAGCGACGCCATCTTTAAGACATTTGAAATTATAAACATATTATGACGTCTCAGTCGTAACAAGGTTTATTTGGTCGCGACGTCGAGAGTGAACAAGCGCCGCGGCCACGATGATCAAGAGCACACACCCGAAGAGGATGATGATGAAAGGCAAACGCGTGATGATGATTACAATACCACAGAGATGAGGAAGAAGTGCATAATAGATGCCTACAATATCGTTATGCTTCGCTTGCTCTAAGATAACAAATTTATATATACGCTAAAGAGTTCAAGAAAAAAGTCCCAGTTTCGCCGCAAGGCCGAAGCAATGAATGCGATAGCAAGAAACTAATGCTATATGAAGTGAGGCTCGCCAATGGATACCCTCAGTTTGAACAGCGCTCCTGTTGCAAAGGCGGCCGAAGCAGCGAAGGAAACTAGCGTGCTTCAAGTGCCGAGCTGTGACACTTAATAGTTCGCGCTCATCTTCTGTTTGTTCGTTTAGCGGCGTCCCTTGAGCTCGAGTGGCTTTCGTACGCTCCGTAACATGAGCGCGGACATCACGGTGAAAGCGTGAAACATCCCTCTTCCCCTCAGCACAAGAAAACCGCGCAAACAGACAGCGGAAGGGCAAGGTTCTTCCTGCGCAAGTATAAGAAGAAGCGAGCGAGCTCTCGATGCGCGCGCCCCCGCTTAGAGTGGTGGCAGCTTTTGAAAGGGCAGGTGCCACCTCCTCGGCCTTGGCGGCAGCGTGGCCGCCATTTTGAATCCCCCGCCCGATCACTTGTGCGTGGCGCGCGTGCTGTTTTTAGGTCGGTGCTCGTTTCCCTCCAGTTTTATGCGCTCGCTACCGTCACCATGGCCGCGTGTTGCGTGCCGCAGTGCACCAATCATTTTAGAAACGCTGGGAGCTGTATCGTTTTAGAAGATACGAGGTTTCCTTGGACAGCAAAAATCAAACGTGACAAGCGGCATCCGAAGAACACATTATGCACTTGCAGCGTAAGTTTCCGGCCAGTATTTCGAACGCACATGCAAGGATAACTTCTGCCGGTGTTAACCTTGCGTAATAAATGGACACACTGATATCAGAGCCTACATGCTTAAAATGCTTTGGTTCACGTGTGCATGACTCCTGCATTTTTCTTCGCAAATATTCTTTACTGCACTTGGTTGGTCCTGTATCTGCCTTTGATTTTTGCTTTCGCTATTTTTGTGATTTGAAATGCATCATGAAATATATTATGCGTGTTTGTCTGCAGATCAGATCCTTCATTTTTCCTAATAATAATTATTTGGGAAAATTTACGTCCCTAGAACCCCGATATGATTATGAGAGGTGCCGAATATAGTGAAAGGCTCTCGAAATTTTGACCATCTGTTGTTCTTTAATAAACACCTAAACCTAAGTACGCGGGCCTCTGTCATTTCACCTCCATCGAAATGGGGCCGCTGCGGCCGGGATTCGATCCGGAAACCTTCGGGTCACCAGTCAAGCACTATAAAACCACGGCGGGTTCTTGTTTTTTATATTCCTTTCCGTGTTTCAAGTACGCCTTCTGTGCTGGTCTGATGCCCATGTATGTATGTGTGCAGTTAAATGTTTTTATCCTTCCCTGTTTCTGTGTTCCAAGGTTACATTTTCGTCCTGTCTTAAATATTTACGCAGTTCCTGTTTTTTCAATCATTTACGATCACTGTGAATCGACTAGTGGCAGTTGTGTTTTATTGTGTAATTTGCGTTTTATTTGTGTGTTCTGTCAGCGCAGCATTAATGAGCACAAATAAATGGCCTGTACACTGGATATTAACGCGCGCGCGCGCACACACATACACGCACACACACACACATTCAGCATTTTATTTCTTTGAGCAAGCATAACTTATTTATTAATAATGTAAGCCCTGAAGGCTCATACAGGAATGCGCATACAAACAGTTCTCGCGAAGCGTCTATACAAAGAAGACGCATGAAAACAACAAGAAGACGGGGAGGCATTGTGTACAGTAGACACGCTATATGTCAGTAAAAAATACAAGAAACAAAGTCAAGTTGTACAATGAGTACGTCATGGAAAACCAGTTAATGAAATAAACACTCACAGGCTCCCTTACGCGTTCGTTTAAGACGGCTCGAAAGCGAAAGCCATCTTCTCAGTTTTTTGCGCACAAAGCGCGGTTTTGCACTGCCTCCAAGATCGGAGGCACCTCACCTGGTTTTGCACTGCCTCCGTGATCTGCCCCCGTTTGACCAAGCTACGATGTCATGTGATAACGGCATCATATGACGTCACGCCAAGACTTGTGAAGCCATGATGACGTCATATGGTGACGTCATCACGTGACGATAGTTTTTTGCATCCCTCGTTCCCGACCTCGTGGTACGCTGACGCGGTAGACGCGGGACGCCGAAGGTCAAATTTCGCATTTGATGGGGCATTTAAGTTAAAAAAATACGTCCGCCACGGTGGTATAGTGGTGACGGAGCTCGGCTGCTGACCCGAAAGTCACGGGTTCGACCCCTGCAGCGGCGGTCACATTTAGGTGGAGGCGAAATGCTAGAGGCCCGTGTACTGTGCGACGTCAGTGCAGGTTAAAGGACACCAGATGGTGAAAATTCATGGAGCCCTCCACTACGGCGTGCCTCATAATGATATCATGGTTCTGGCAAGTAAAACCCCAGATATTATTAATAACAAAACAGACAAATAAACGACGCCGTGCATCTGCCGCACAAAGTGTAAAACAGTATTGGAAACACTCAATAATATGTCATGCAATTGGGCATGCGAGAAAACCTACAGAAAAAGAAACTGCAGATACAAAAAGAAGGAGGAACAACGCACTGATACTGCGCGCATGCAAAGTTTTACGGCATACTACTCAACAACGTATTCATCGTTTTGCTAAAAACTCAAGGCGCAACTCAAGTGCCGATACAGTAGCGGCTACAGATTGTGAGCAAGAAATGTCAGCAATAATAATGATAAAGAAGCTTTCGTTTCATTTTAGCAGAACATTCGCACCATACTGCCCCTCAGCCCTTTAGTCTGTGTACAATATGTATGATGCCATTTATTATAAACGAGTAAAATGTTTGCCAACTTAGCAAAATGAGCCACCTTAATCGCGCTTAGGTAGCTTCGCAACACTAAATTGTGTGTGTTCAGATACATATACTGCTGCTGCTGGCATGTATACAAATATTTTAAACGATTATTTGTGTATTTGGAATGCAGAGCTTACGAGAAAATTAAGCAGGCTTTAGACTTTGTCGTTTCCGGCGTAAGGAAGAGGATTCGTTTTCAACATAACAGAGTCTACGTCTACCTCTAGCGCATAACACATGCACAGGCAGTCAGCTTACATGAATTACATGCTTCCTTAATAAACATTTAGGCAACAACAGCAATAAAAGCTGCCCAAGCTTCAAAAAAAAAGAAAAAGAGAAAGCTCACTAGCGTTGCACTTATTTCCGGACGTATCCGCGCACCGCAAGCGCTTTGTGTAGCGCGTTTCGCATGCTGCCGAGCTGCGGTGGGATTCGCAATGGCGGCCGTCGTAGCAGACGACGCGCCTGTCCTCACCCTCAGCGGAGCGCGCGGGCGTCAAGGCACTTTAAGCCACCCATGACACAAGCGCCGCCATCCTTGGACGCTGTGATGGATAAGTGCGCAAGTGTCGTGCGTGGTGTCGCATCGAGGACATGACGAGATTGGACGGAGAAGGGCAGTGATAGGACCTGCGTAGGGATGAAGATGACGATGGGCTTTGGCACGCGAACCTGAGAACAAAAGGAGAATCTGGCGGTTGGCGCGAGAGGCGGGCGCGTGAAGAGCCACGCAGTAGCCAGGGTGGCATTCCATCGTGGTGGAGGACGGCGGGCGTTTCTCGGCCAGCAGCATGGTCGGGCGTAGACCCGAGTGCCTGGCGGAGGTCAAGAGTCGGAGTTTCGGGCTTCGCTTGGCCTCAAGTCTCCAAATCAAGTCTATGGAGCGCTCTCGGGAAGCTGCCGCGTCCACCAGCAACACCGTCGGGTGTAGGCCCGACTGTTGCCCTGCCTTGCAAGAACCATGGGACGGCTCGGCGTGGCCTCACAGCTCGACATCCTTTTAGGAAGACCCAGATGGTCCCTGCTGTTAGTGATGCCATCGGGCGTAGCCCCCGAGCGTTCCTTTCTGGAGGCCACGGAAGATTGTCGAAGTCAGCATCATGGTCGGGTGTAGTCCCGAGTGTCTGGCGGATGCCAACGGTCGAAGTGTACTGCTTCGTTTGGCATCAAGTCTCGACGTCAACTCCGTGGAGTTCCCAGGAAGGTGCAACGTCCATTCGCAACACCGTCGGGTGTAGGTCCGAGTGTTGCTACGCATTACTGGACCAACGAGTCGGTGCACAAGGTTCTGCGTGACCTCCGGAGCAGCTGTTCCTATCATCGCTCGACCCTACGGCAGCGTCCATTCATGCGCTGCAGTGTACCTCGCCAAGCCACTGCGACAGCTGCGTTCTCGTGCCGACGCTCCATCCACGAAGGTGTATCCCGCATCAGCTGTTTGTTCTTTCCGGTGAGACTTCCCACGCTAAGACTAAGCATGTGCGTTTTGTTTTCTTTTTGAGTTTTTTCCAAGTGTTGTGAAGCGTCTTGTTACCGTATAGCGTTCATTGTTGTGCGTCTTATGTTCGTGTGTTTCTCTATCATAAAGTGAAAAACAGAAAACAGCCTTGCCATTTTCTTAACGTTGCTGTCATCGACGCAATGTGCTCTTTCTTTCGGCTTATTCCAAAGAATCCCATCACAATGGCGCCCAACGTGGGGCGAGGCTGATTTTTCTTTTTTTCACGAGAAACATAATGACCACGACATGGATTTGAAAGAACAAGTTAGTCTCAGGGAGAAACGTGATTTGTCGGTAGACGCGCTTCGGTCGTGGATTGCATGCTGCCCAGAGTATGCACACGAAAGAGGTATCCGCGTTGGGGAACGCGATGCTTGCTTGGCGCGAGCTGGCTGAGCGCGAGAATTGTATCCGACGCGAGCAGGCCGAGCGCGAGGAACGCGTCCCGGAGGAGCAGCTGATGTTAAGAAAGGAACTTGCAGCTTCGAATAGTCTTGTTAGACGCTCAACATGCAGCGAATGCTCGCGCGTCTGTAGGCGCTGAACCTGTTGCGTTGAGAACCGAATGGCCGCAGCTGCCGAAACGCCACGGCGACTTTCTAGCTCTGTTCTGCTAGAAAGGATATTACCGCGGTTTATGGCCTCGCCGATTTAAAGTGCCGGCATGAGTGGAAGTGTCTATAGACTACTGTTTCTTGATGTCCTCTTCCTAGGCGGAAGTTTAAACGTTTTCGGTCGAATATTCCCAGAAGATTCCTTGTACTGTACAAAAGGAGAAGGCGGCCTTAAGTGAGGGTTTTAACTTTACTGCAGAACACGAGGAGATTCAGCTGTAGCGAGCCCAAGAAGCATGAAACATAATAACAATTTCAATTCCTCGCGTTATTTTTACCAATTGGTCGAGATATCGCAGACGCCAGGGTCTTATAAGGCCATACGGACCCTTTAGTGTGAGAACACTTTATGAAAAACTCGCAGTACTTCTCAAAGAGAGAAACTGTCAAAACTAAAAGTGCTACATGAGTCATGTGAGTATTTTGTGTAAAGGGCAACAGAGACACACCTAGCCTCGGCCATTCTCAGGAGTGCTGGAAATATTGTCTATAACAACAGAAAATAGGCAAAGACAAAATCGATACTTTCCCAGTTAAGATGATAAAGGTTAACTAGACCAAAGTAACGCAGTGTATAAGCACACTTCATGAGTCAAAGTAAGCTGTGAGCATATGCTTTGTCTTTATTCATCAACACGGTTGCTGAAGCCTCCAAAGCTTTGTGAGAGTATATTGCTCTGTATTTTTGGGCTTAAGGGTTTTGTTTTGTGTTTGTTATGGCTCAGATTTGTGCTAGTGGTGGTGTACGTTATCGCGCACTATGCTGAAGTTTTGTTTCAAGCAACAAAACTTTTGAAAGGGGGACTTGTGTGATGGATAAGTGCGCAAGTGTCGCGTGGTGTCGCATCGAGGACATGACGAGATTGGACGGAGAAGGGCAGTGATAGGACCTGCGTAGGGATGAAGATGACGATGGGCTTTGGCACGCGAACCTGAGAACAAAAGGAGAATCTGGCGGTTGGCGCTAGAGGCGGGCGCGTGAAGAGCCACGCAGTAGCCAGGGTGGCATTCCATCGAGGTGGAGGACGGCGGGCGTTTCTCGGCCAGCAGCACGGTCGGGCGTAGACCCGAGTGCCTGGAGGAGGTCAAGAGTTGGAGTTTCGGGCTTCACTTGGCCTCAAGTCTCCAAATCAAGTCTATGGAGCGCTCTCGGGAAGCTGCCGCGTCCACCAGCAACACCGTCGGGTGTAGGCCCGAGTGTTGCCCTGCCTTACAAGAACTATGGGACGGCTTGGCGTGGCCTCACAGCTCGACATCCTTTTAGGAAGACCCAGATGATCCCTGCTGTTAGTGATGCCATCGGGCGTAGCCCCCGAGCGTTCCTTTCTGGAGGCCACGGAAGATTGTCGAAGTCAGCATCACGGTCGGGTGTAGTCCCGAGTGTCTGGCGGATGCCAACGGTCGAAGTGTACTGCTTCGTTTGGCATCAGGTCTCGACGTCAACTCCGTGGAGTTCCCAGGAAGCTGCAACGTCCATTCGCAACACCGTCGGGTGTAGGTCCGAGTGTTGCTACGCATTACTGGACCAACGAGTCGGAGCACAAGGTTCTGCGTGACCTCCGGAGCAGCTGTTCCTATCATCGCTCGACCCTACGGTAGCGTCCATTCATGCGCTGCAGTGTACCTCGCCAAGCCACTGCGACAGCTGCGTTCTCGTGCCGACGCTCCATCCAGAAAGGTGTATCCCGCATCAGCTTTTTTCCGGTGAGACTTCCCACGCTAAGACTAAGCATGTGCGTTTTGTTTTTCTTTTTGAGTTTTTTTTCCAAGTGTTGTGAAGCGTCTTGTTCCCGTATAGCTTTCATTGTTGTGCGTCTTATGTTCGTGTGTTTCTCTATCATAAAGTGAAAAACAGAAAACAGCCTTGCCATTTTCTTAACGTTGCTGTCATCGACACAACGTGCTCTTTCTCTCGGCTTATTCCAAAGAATCCCATCACAGACGCATGCGCACACAACGCGATAAAGATACAGGGAAGGTGTATAATGCCACGTCATCTCAGTGTAACAGCTTGCTATTTTCAAAAATAGTCGAAAAGTCGAATAGTCGAACAATAAAGGTGGTTAGGCATAGTTACAGGAACTCCTGCGAAAGCAGAACAACGATAGCGTTCACAAATCGCGAGAAAGGCTGGCAGCATCGCTATCAATTCTCAGCGTTGCTGGAGGAAAGCTGCGTCCGTGTTTAGAACCTTTCAGATCGAAAAATACTGCTTGTAAAATAACTACGTGCATTTGGGATTAACTACTGCAGCTACAAAAACTGCGAAGGGTGAGCTTTCTGTCGCGCCGTAAAAAAAAAATGGGTCAAGAAAAATCAGTTGTCGGTCCCCACAACGAAGAAATTTTGTCTTAATAACTCCGTTCATGGGGGGGGGGGACATGGAGGGCGGCGACCTATATATATATATATATATATATATATATATATATATATATATATATATATATATATATATATATATATATATATATATATATTGACACGTGTATAAACATAAACGACGATGACGATGGCGAGGTTTCACAGACTCCGGCTAGTGGGACAGTCGCTTTCGGTGTGAAAGACGAGGAAGACGTTTTTCTGTTCAACTGATTTGAACACGCTGCTTCTCTGTCGCAAGTTGTCCTTCTTGTTTGTTCGCGTTGCACCGCGACACTGGTGGAGGTGCTGGACCGCAACCCTGCCTGATGCTCCACACTCCCTCTGGGAGTCGTTCATCCAGCCCGGACGCAGCTATCGCAACTCCCGTGCATCGCTTCAGTCGTCGGCTGCGCGGCCTTGCTCCCGAGCTCACCCCCTCGCCGGAACCCTCCACACGGCGCCGCCTACCACTACCAATGGCCAACGCCAGCCCGCAACAGGTACTGCAAGCCAGCGGTCCTCCCAACCCATCTCATGTAACGCTTTTTCAACCGCTGGTGCCTGATCGCTTTGGTGGTGGCGCACACGAAGACGTTGAAGACTGGCTTGAGCACTATGAACGTGTTGCCAAGATCAACCAGTGGTCTGCTGAGCAAAAGCTCTCCCGCGCCTATTTCTACCTTGACGACAGCGCTCGTACTTGGTATGAAAACCGCGAAGGCAGTCTGTCAACATGGCCCGACTTTCAACAGCAGATGATTGACACCTTCGCCAATGTCGATCGACGGGACCGCGCCCAGCAACTACTAGAGTTACGGGTTCAAAAACCCAATGAAACAGTCGCGATGTTCGCCGAGGACATGGCCCGTCTCTTTCGTAGAGCTGACCCACATATGACCGACGATAAGAAGTTGCGCTACCTCATGCGCGGCGTAAAAGAGCAGTTATTCGCCGGACTTCTGCGCAACCCGCCAAGCACCGTGGCGGACTTTATCAAGGAGGCTACGGCTATCGAGCGGGCACTTCACCAACGATGCCGACAGTACGACCGCTTATCCAGCAGCGCCCAACTTCATGCCGCCACCATGACGCTTCACAATCACAGCTCCTTGCGTGACTTGATCAGAGAGATTGTTCGCGAGGAGCTGCAGAAGTTGCGGACTCCGGTAACGGAAACGCCCATAGCGTCTGTCGTTGAAGTCGTCCGCGACGAAATCCGCCAAGCATTCTCCACGGCTGATACTCCTCAAGATCAGCGTCCCATGAGCTACGCCGCCGCCCTTCGACGCCCACCACCCGTTCCACCGCCGTACCGCCAGCCATCTGCCGCCATTCCTTGGCCACCGCCGCAGGAGGACACATCGAGGCGACCTGCCGTCCTGCCGCCATACGACCAGCCATCCGCTGGTATGCCATGGCCTTCGCCACAAGAGGAGCCGTTGCGACGTCCACAGCTTCGCAAAACAGACGCCTGGCGCACCGTAGATAGGCGTCCACTCTGTTTTAACTGCGGAGGAGTGGGCCATATTTCCCGTCATTGCTGGCACCGCGTCGATTCGTTTCGCCCTCTTAGGCCTTGGTCTGACAGTCGAGGCGCCAACGACGACTACGTATCGCGCCGCGACGACACTGGTTCTCAAGGACCTCCAGCGCCTCGACCCCATTTTGACGACCGCCGTACCAATGACGACGAGAGCATGCCTGGTTACCAGCCGGGTTTCGGACATCGACCACGCTCTCCGTCTCCTGCCCACTCGCCTTCATCGCACCGCCGCACTTTTGCTGACGTCCGAGGAAGGAGGTCACCCAGCCCACGCCGGGGAAACTGAAGGCGGCGACCTCCGGGGGTAAGGTTGCAGGCCGTCAAGACGACGAAAAAAAGCCCCCATTACTCTCACCACAGGACGCCGTAAAGCCGACACGACGTAACACCGACGAAACTGTAACCGCAGACCTTGCCGTTCTCGTGGACGGACAACAAGTGACCGCCTTAGTTGATACCGGTGCCGACTTTTCTATAATAAGTGAAGACCTCGCCGTACGCCTCAAGAAAGTAAGGACGCCGTGGACGGGACCTCACCTAAGGACCGCAGGAGGCCAATTACTGATGCCTATCGGAAGGTGTACAGCGAGAATCAACATCGGTGGTGGTTCTTTCGTGGCGACGTTCGTTGTCCTCGCCTCATGTTGCAAAGACCTAATTATTGGGATGGATTTCTTGAGAGAATATGGCGCCGTCATCAACATCCCGGACAGTTTAATAACGTTCCGCAATAGCCCTGGTTTAGCCGATTGTTCTGGGGCGACACATCAACCTCTGCGTCTAACTGATGATGATGTGGTCGTCCCGCCACGGTCATGCACTCTTGTTTCGGTGGCAGGGGACGCACCGTTCGACGGCGAAGGCATCGCCGACCAAATCAGCTCGCTGCTCTTTAGCCATGGCATTTCAGTTGCACGAAGTATTGTCATTGTTACTGCTGGACGCACAAACTTGCTCCTCACCAACTTTAGTGCTGAGCGCCGGCACCTTCCAAAGGGCACAGCCGTCGCTTACTTTGACAATATTGTAGAAGTCCAAGGCTGTTTATCGATACTGGACGAAGCGCCTAAACAAGAATCAGCACCCGTTCTTGACATTGGTACTACCCTGCCAAAGGACGAACGAAAGAGACTTCTTGAGTTGCTAGCCGAATTCCAGGACTGCTTTTCATCGACATCACGAGTTGGACGTACGCCGCTAACCATGCATCGAATAATTACCGAAGACACGGCGAGACCTATTCACCAGAATCCCTATCGTGTGGCTCTCAAGGAACGCGAAGTGATACAGCAACAAGTAGCGAAAATGCTTGAAGATGACGTGATTCAGCCATCACAGAGCCCGTGGGCATCACCTGTAGTCCTAGTCAAGGAAAAGGACGGCACCCTGCGATTTTGCGTGGACTACAGGAAGCTGAATCAGGTGACCAAGAAAGATGTGTACCCGCTTCCACGTATCGATGACTCGCTTGACAGACTTCGACACGCTCGCTACTTTTCTTCAGTGGACTTGAGGAGCGGATATTCGCAAATCGAGGTAGATCCAAGAGACCGGGAGAAAACCGCTTTTGTTACACCAGATGGTTTATACGAATTTAAAGTCTTGCCCTTCGGTTTGTGTTCAGCGCCCGCTACTTTTCAAAGGCTCATGGATACCGTCCTTTCGGGGTTGAAGTGGAAAACCTGCTTGGTTTATCTTGACGACGTCATAGTCTTTTCCGCAACTTTTGACGAGCACCTCAAAAGGCTGGAAGTTGTTTTACGAGCCATAAGGTCCGCGGGTCTCACGTTGAAGCCAGAGAAATGTCACTTCTGTTTTGAAGAGCTACAATTTCTTGGCCATGTCGTCAGCCACGCAGGCGTTCGGCCCGATCCCGAAAAAATTGCCGCCGTTGCACAGTTCCCGGTACCGTCCGATAAGAAGGCTGTCAGACGCTTTCTGGGCCTTTGTGCCTATTATCGACGGTTTATTGCGGACTTCGCACGCATTGCGTCATTTTTAACTCGGCTCACAAGGGACGACGTCGCCTTTCAGTGGAATGACGAACAGGAAACTGCGTTTAATGATCTGCGCCAACGTCTTCAAACACCCCCAGTGCTTGCCCACTTCGACGAGGAAGCCCCCACGATGCTTCACACTGACGCTAGCAATGTGGGTCTGGGAGCTGTGCTAGTGCAGCGGCAAGAGGACATGGAAAGAGTCATCGCCTACGCAAGCAGAACGCTAACACGCACAGAGGCTAATTATTCAACAACAGAGAAAGAATGCCTCGCCGTGGTATGGGCAGTCATGAAATTTCGCCCGTATTTGTATGGCCGCCCCTTCAAAGTTATTAGCGACCATCATTCACTTTGTTGGTTGACTAATCTTAAAGATCCCACCGGCCGATTAGCGCGTTGGAGTCTGAGGCTGCAAGAATTTGATATGACGGTCGTACACAAGTCGGGGAAGCAACATATGGACGCCGACTGCCTGTCTCGATCACCAATACAGTCTGCTTCTCTACCCCATGAGGATGAAACTGCATTCCTTGGTGTCCTCGACACGTCGACGATCGCCCAACAGCAACGTGACGACCCTGAGTTGCTTGGCTTAATTAATTACTTAGAGGGACAATCTCAGAGTGCACCCAGAGTTTTTGCACGAGTATTGCCGTCGTTTTGTTTACGGAACAGCGTCCTTTACAAAAGAAACTTCTCGTCAATTGGACCTCCCTATTTGCTCGTCATTCCTGCAACCCTTCGTACTGAAGTGCTTCAAGCATGTCACAACGAGGTGACTTCCGGTCACTTAGGCTACACGCGCACATTGGCAAGAGTTCGGCAAGGATACTACTGGCCAAGGCTTACCACAGCCGTGAAGCACCACATTCGTACTTGCCTCGACTGCCAGCGACGCAAGTCGCCTCCGACGAAACCAGCCGGCCTGCTGCAACCTGTCCAAGTCCCACGAACACCATTTGCCCAGATCGGAATGGATATTTTGGGTCCACTTCCTACTTCTACTGCAGGGAACTGCTGGGTTATCGTCGCAACGGATTATCTGACCCGGTACGCCGAAACAAAGGCAATCCAAAGAAGCACAGCGGCAGAAGTCGCGAGATTTTTCATAGAGAATGTTGTACTGCGACATGGTGCCCCAGCCGTCGTGATTACGGACCGCGGAACCGCATTTACGGCAGCTCTGTTAGACCATGTCTTGCTGTTAAGTGGCACGACTCATCGTAAAACAACTGCCTACCACCCGCAAACTAACGGATTAACAGAGCGCTTAAACAAGACTATTGAAGACATGCTTTCGATGTACGTGGATGCCCAACATAAAAATTGGGACGAAATCTTACCCTATATCACGTTCGCGTACAATACAGCTAAACAAGAAACGACTCGCATGACTCCATTCAGCCTCGTTCACGGACGGGAGGTACGGACGATGTTGGATGCGATGTTACTACACGAATGGGGCGACATTGACACGGACGCCGACGTGTTTACTGAACGGGCGGAAGAAGCTAGGCAGCTCGCACGATTACGGATCCGCCAGCAACAAGACTACGATGCAGGCCGCTATAATGCCGACCGAAGAATAGTAACCTACGCAACCGGCGACCGAGTGTGGGTTTGGACGCCCATACGGAAACGTGGACTGTCTGAGAAACTATTAAGGCGATACTTCGGCCCATATCGTGTATCGCGACAGCTGAGTGACGTAACCTACGAGGTCGTCCCCAACAGTCCCTATTGCACAAGGCGTCGCCAGCACCGGCCTGAACTTGTGCCTGTGGTACGCATGAAACCGTATGTCACCGACTGACTGTGCACTTCCATACAACGGTGGTTCTGGTTTAGCATCGGGGCGATGCTCTGTTAAGGAGAGGCAAGTGACACGCGTATAAACATAAACGACGATGACGATGGCGAGGTTTCACAGACTCCGGCTAGTGGGACAGTCGCTTTCGGTGTGAAAGACGAGGAAGACGTTTTTCTGTTCAACTGATTTGAACACGCTGCTTCTCTGTCGCAAGTTGTCCTTCTTGTTTGTTCGCGTTGCACCGCGACAATATATATGTCGCACGTTGACGTCGAGTGCTCCAGCGGCAACGGACACGCTGTTCTTTTAGCGAGTGATTGCTACGTACGACAATCATTACGAGTACAAACATGACCATACATTCACAATATGACGCAGGTTGTGGGTGAAGTACGACACTGCATATGCATGACTGCGCAGGTATCTTGAGGAATATTGAGACAATGAATATTTCGATTACTTTTATTTCCACTAAAATTGTTGCCAAGGCTGCACAATGGTCGTCAATAAGGGCGCGCTAAAAAGCGGCATATTTGCACGGAGGAATACACCCTATGGAATTTGAGACATGGACAACAAGAAGCATGATGGCGAAAATGTGGGGAACCGAAGCAAGTGCATGTAGGCATTGTCCGGATGAGTGGTTACATTCTACTGAGGTTCCCGGCGAAAATAATCAAATGGCTGCATCCAGGATCACAATGCGACAATGACAAATGTAGCACCGGAAGTGGCGCAATGATGGAGCCGCACAATACGCCGGAAGTATGGCTCCGGAACAGAGGCACGCCACCAGTGGGCACTGCGACGGCGGGCACGCTTTTCCAAAGATCTTTGGCGGTACCTTGTCCGGACCTGAAAAAAAAATGCAGTTGTAGCTGCCGCAGATGTTCCCAAAGACGTCACTGCGTAGTAACCGCTAATCTCCTGATAAAGTACCGAGATTACTACCTGTTATCGAGAATCCTAGATCTGCCCGAACTGGGCTTCCTTTTCGAACAAAAGGGCCGCAATTATCGGCATTCGACAGACTGCGAAAGTCCAGCCAAGTAAATACCAGCGGACACGTGCACTGTATACTCATCAGCAACTAAGGTGAGAGCTCTGACGTTCCGTGCGGTGTGTAAAAATAGGAACAAAAGTTACAACGCATAAGAAGTATGAAAGATTGAAACTGCACGAAATTTGATGGATGTGTGTTTGGAATAGGTCTCTTATTGCACGTAATTATATTATACATATACAGATAGTGAAGTAGCAAAAAGAGCCAGTTAGTGCACCTTGATATATCTCAACGTGCTGCAAGCTTTGGACCAGAGACTAGAAAACACCAACGAACCAAGGCAATCACCCAGTTGTACACGCCGAATACGCTTACCACGGCCAGCGTATCACCGCTTAAGCCACCGCATCATCGCCACTCCCCCACAACATCCAGACAGCCAGGATCAGTTCGGCAGCGGCTACCAGGACGCCTACGAAGTTGGCCAGGAAGAGCCACACGTTCCAGGCGAGAATACCGTACAGCGTCCACAGTCCGCAAGTGGCCAGAGTCCAGGCGGCGATCTCTGGCAGCGGTATCTTCTGCAGGATGCGCAGGATTGGCGACAGAACGGCCATCAGTGCGAGGCTGCAGGCGTTCACCCTCACCACGTTGGAGTCGCCGGCGGCGAGTCCGTACAGCATCCAGGCGTTCACGCAGATTATGGCCGCTCCCAGGGGAAAGAACGGGATGTCGGACGAATTGCTGGCGTGGCACATTTGATAGGCCATGGACAGGCTGCCCAAGAAGCAGGCGATGGTCGCGACGCCCGCGATCACATCTGCAACCAAAGCGATTCGCCCCGTTCTCGAGTTGCTTCCATGGCTGCGGTCTTCGTTGTTGTGAGATGCACGCCGACTGCGACTGCTTCTTTTATAGCTCCATATTTACGTCGCTATTCCTTCGCAAAAATTGTAAGATAACAAGGACGTTATCGCTGTCTTAGCAGGCTGGTCATTACGATGTCACACTGCTGTCGTATGTGTTGCGTATCGTACGCGATAATGGCGAATATAATACTATGGCAAATGCCTGCACCTACTATCTCCGTTTAGCCGGCATGCACTATCATTTGCATGTAATGCACCACACCATGTCGCCTATGTTCATAATGCGTGTGACAAAGGCGAAGCATTTTTATATTTTATTTATCTTGGGTTTTACATGCCAAAACCAAGATATAGTCATGGGGTAAAGAAGATGTCCGTGGCTTAAGGACTCGTTTTTCTTTGTTAGACACAATACTGTTAGCTCTCATTAGATACGCCGGAGTGGAGGGCTCCGGGAATTTCGACCATCGGGTGTTCATTAACGTGCACTGACATCGCACATTACTCGTGTCTCTAGCATTTCGCCTCAGTCGAAATGCGACCGCCACGGCAGGGATCGAACCCGCGGCCTTCGGGTCAGCAGACGAGCACCGCAACCGCTGATCCACTGAGGCGGACATACAAAGGCAAAGTAATGCCGGTCTTAAAAGACAAATCTTCGATGGCATATCTTCACTTTTTCTCGATGGAACAGCCAGTTTTGTACTGGCTTATGCAATCTACGCCCCATTTAAGGGATTCGCATCGAAGGTCACTTTCATATCTGGTGTTTTAAATGACACAACCACGATACTAGTATGAGGCATTCAATATCACATCAGTCACGACTATCCACAAAATTGACCCGAAAATGAACAAAATCCCTAAGGCAGTGGTGCTGAATCAGGTGATGGAGGTCGCTACCTTAGCGCAGTGTTTGCCGTATCAACTCTTCGCCTTGCTATAACGTGCGCTCCGACCCACCATGCATATCAATCAACGCGTTCATTTCTGCACTCTTCTAAACTACCGATTAATTTCGATTACACATGGGCCTTAACGTGATCCCAATACGGAATGTTGCAATGGCTTTTCTTGTACGGTATTCCACGCATGCGCTGCACCATCCCTCGTCTTTCGGAGATCCGTGAAAACGCCCTGAGATACTTAATCCGCACATTTGTCGATTGCGAGCCCTCCAAAACAAGGAGGTGCCGTAGGAACGATGTTGGAAACACGGTCTTCTGAAGACCACTTCTTATGTAATAATTGGAGTCATCATAACTCCGGATCAGACGTGCGTATACTTATATGGACGCTATATAATAATTTAACATTATGTTACTACACTGCGTTCACATAAATGCGCACTGCATCCAGTATTTCCCACAGCCACGTAGCTTATTCCTATAACACACACCAATACTTCGTATTTGCACTGCGCTCTGGTCGCAAGTGCCTCAGTCGGAGGGGGTCGGGGAGAGCTGGAGGGAGCCGCAGCGGAACTTCGCCTCTCCCCCCCCCCCCCACTCCCCTGCCCTGAAGAAGGACCGTGCGCACGCCTATGGCGATCAACGAAACCGAGATTATTTGTTTTCCCACGTCATTACAGGCCGCGAGACCTAGATATTCTACACTATCGAAGAACTATGAACTACGAACTTCAGATGACTAACGCAAAACCATAAACAATCAATCACATCAGTGGTGCCAATCGGTGTGAGACGTGAGAAAAAAAAATTGCGAGGCCGTCATACGTGCACTGGTTTATTTCTCAGGCGGCGAACTTCTACGCAAGTAGACAAAGTTGGTGAAGCGCCACGAAATGTACTCGTAAGTTAACAAAGTTTTAAAGAAAAAAACGCCAGGCCTGCGCGGAAAGCGCAGCACCGTCACAGCGAAAGCTGCAAGAGCGGCATTTCTAGAGCCCGTTGTAAACTCTCCGGTGGCTACTAATACAAGCTTTAAACGGCCCACTAGTTACGTAATTCGCATTCTGTGACGCCCGGTCATTATTTAACTCTCCCACCACGCTTTATACCATACGTTAACGTGAAAAAGAGGGAGAGAGAGCAGGAATTAACTTTATTGAGACCCTGAGGAAATGGATCATGGGAGCCTTATTTGCTTCCTTGGCAACCAATAGAAGTGCACTTGCGAGGAACCCACTACGCTATAAATCATCATAATTTTTGTGATGTAGGGAAGCAGCCAATATGCAATTTTTCGTCATTCTGCGGAGAACCGTGCTACCAGCTAAACACCTGTAAGGCATTATGTGCACTTTGTTGATGCTGTGGCTGATGACGATGAAGAATTATGGCAGAGCCCTTTGTAATAGGTTGGAAGCATTCAACAACCCCCTCATTGCGCAATTCGCATCGTGTGACGCCTGGTTAGAGAATTTGCGCTGTGTGACGCCGGGTTGTTATTTTGCTCTTCTACCACACTACATTACATAGGTAAATGTGGTTCCTCCCCGACATGAAGCCTGTATGGGGTCTTTTTGGGAGGCAGTTTCAAGCACTGGCATAGCTCTGAGGTAGACACTGGGCTCCCACGCAGGGGGCCCTGGTTCGTAGCTTGTTCCATCCCGGATATTTTTTCTTATTTAGCTTTTTTTTATTTCTCGCGATCGTGGTTACGGACACGGGCGGCGGCGGCGGTGGCGCACAACTACGGCGCCAAAAACGGCCCTTGTTGTGATCTCATAACAGCTTTCGCTGTAAAATATATTAGTGTTAGGGTTTTACTTACCAAAAGCACAATAAGATTATAAGAGATGTCGTGATGGAGGGCTCCGGACCTTTCGACTCCCTGGGTTCGTTAAGTGCACCTAAATCTAAACATACGGGCCTCTAGAATTTCGCCTCCATCGAAATGCGACCGCCGCGGTAGGGATTCGATTCTGCTGCCTTCGGGACACCAGTCGTGCGCCATAACCACTAGACCACCGCAGCGGGTGAAGTCAAAGGAACACCAACACGCATGTTCTTGGCGATTCGTGCAGGACTCGTGGTCCAACGTTCCCAGTGTGTCAAGAACACCTTTCAAACATGTAGCTATATTGACGAACATCAAATCTACTCAAGTGGTTTTTACACAATTGACGAAGTTGCCAATAAAGTCTTACCAATTTGATATTTGAACTCATAAAGGGACCGACAACTGCCCAGAACATGAAATGAGATGACTCCACTGATGGAAAGATTGTCCGTCACATTGACTCATACCAACCCTGTTTTGTTCGTGAGAGAACATATAAATCCGTTGGATTTATATTTTTATTTCTCAACTGGAAGTCGCGAAAAATGACCTGTGGCGCCTCTGGCGGCAAAAACATGAACGATCCGATAAACCCGGCCACGTGACCGTTGATTGCTGTACGCGGTCGACGATTTTTTTTTTTGTTAGTGTTGAAGTATTGTTCGTTTCCTTATATTAAAAAGTATCACTCCATAAAAATGTACACATAGACCTGCGTTAGTAGTATGCGTTAAAGTGGCACTGCCTTCGCGTGACGTAATGATCCCATGCTCGTCAGCGCGTCTTTTATTTATTTACAGGATACCTGCGTTGCCTCAAAGGCGTTATCGCAGGGGAGACATCTGTAGGATCATATGTTACATGTTTTACAGTGAAAAGCATCAAAAATATATGAAACAAGGTTAACATCAAGATAAACAAGGTCAAAGGACAAGAGGTTAGGATGTTCAAAGGTAACGGAATGTTGAAAACAAAAACTAGCCCAATCATACATTATTGTAAACACAATAGGGAATAAAAAATTATGATTATCACATACAGAAACATAGTTTTCCGGTAACAAGTTCCAATCTCGTACAGTTTGTGGAAAAAAATAGACCCGGAAAAATTATTTGTGTTGCAACTGTATGCGTGTACTTTCTTGGAGTGGTCGTGCCTAATCGAAACATAGGACGGTTCCGACAGGTAAGTGCGGCTGTTAATGCCTGTTTGATTATAAAAAATGCGGTGAAAAAATTTGAGCCTTAAGTTTTTCTTCTAGTTGTTAAAGTTTCCCAGCCCAGCAATGCTTTTAATTCAGTGACACTTTGAAAAGGGTTGTAGTTACTTGATACGAATCGTGCAGACTGATTTTGAAGCTTTTCTATTGCTTTTATCAAATAGTCCTGGTAAGGGTCCTAGATCATAGAGGCGTAACCTAGGATAGATCTAAGATGTAAAAAGTACAGTGTTTCTTTGACATATTGGGATGCTGATTTGAAATTTCTGCGAATAAAAAAAAAAACAACATTTTACTTGCTTTTGATAGTGAGTGCTGGATATGTTCGTCCAATTAAGTTTCGGCGTAAAGTACACCCCGAGGTATTTGCACTCTGGGACTGTGTGTATCATTGTGCCTTCAATTGTGTATTTTGTTTGATGTTCCAAGGGCTCAACGCCGCGGCAACCTTTTAGTTTGCCCATGCAACCGTGTATAGGCGTGCGCACAGGCGGGGGGGGGGGGGGGGGCGGGGGCGGCCGCTCCCCCTAATCACCTAAAAGGGGGTCGCAAACTCTGCCCCGTACATTGACCCTTCTAGTCACCTATAGGAGGGGGGGGGCTGCGCTGAACCTTTCCCCCCCCCCTAATGAGGAACCCTGCACATGCCTATGCAACCGTGCACGCAGTTTCGGGGTCCCTAAGAGTTTGGAGCAACATAGTTTTGCTAACTACACTTCGTCTCAGAAAGGACGCGCGCTGCTACCCGGCGCGGCCGCGCGTATGCGTAGTGCCGTTTTTGATGACTTGGCTCGTGCAGTGAGAGAGTAACGACGTCTGGACAAGCCACCCTAGAGTGCCTCGATTCGCGCGCTCCCGCTTAGAGTGGTGTCAGCTTTTGAAAGGGCAGGTGCCGCCTCCTCGGCATTGGCGGCAGCGTGGCCGCCATTTTGAATCCCTCGACCGATCACTTGTGCGTGGCGCGCGTGCTGTTTTTAGGTCGGTGCTCGTTTCCCTCCAGTTTTATGCGCTCGCTACAGTCACCATGGCCGCGTGTTGCGTGCCGAAGTGCACCAGTCATTCCAGAAACGCTGGGAGCTCTATCGTTTTAGAAGATACGAGGTTTCCTTGGACAGCAAAATTCAAACGTGACAAGCGGCATCCGAAGAACACATTATGCACTGGCAGCGTAAGTTTCCGGCCAGTATTTCGAACGCACATGCAAGGATAACTTCTGCCGGTGTTAACCTTGCGTAATAAATGGACACACTGATATCAGAGCCTACATGCTTAAAATGCTTTGGTTCACGTGTGCATGACTCCTGCATTTTTCTTCGCAAACATTCTTTACTGCACTTGGTTGGTCTTGTATCTGCCTTTGATTTTCGCTTTCGCTATTTTTGTGATTTGAAATGCATCATGGTATATATTATGCGTGTTTGTCTGCAGAACAGATCCTTCTTTTTTCCTAATAATAATTATTTGGGAAAATTTACGTCCCTAGAACCCCGAGATGATTATGAGAGGTGCCGAATATAGTGAAAAGCTCTCGAAATTTTGACCATCTGTTGTTCTTTAATGAACACCTAAACCTAAGTACGCGGGCCTCTGTCATTTCACCTCCATCGAAATGGGGCCACTGCGGCCGGGATTCGATCCGGCAACCTTCGGGTCGCCAGTCAAGCACCATAACTAAAACCACGGCGGGTTCTTGTTTTTTATATTACTTTCCGTGTTTCAAGTACGCCTTCTGTGCTGGTCTGTTGCCCATGTATGTATGTGTGCAGTTAAATGTTTTTATCCTTCCCTGTTTCTGTGTTTCAAGGTTACATTTTCGTCCTGTCTTAAATATTTACGCAGTTCCTGTTTTTTCAATCATTTACGATCACTGTGAATCGACTAGTGGCAGTTGTGTTTTATTGTGTAATTTGCGTTTTATTTGTGTGTTCTGTCAGCGCAGCATTAATGAGCACAAATAAACGGCCTGTACACTGGATATTAACGCGCGCGCGCACACACACATACACACACACACACACATTCAGCATTTTATTTCTTTGAGCAAGCATAATTTATTTATTAATAATGTAAGCCCTGAAGGCTCATACAGGAATGCGCATACAAACAGTTCTCGCGAAGCGTCTATACAAAGAAGACGCATGAAAACAGCAAGAAGACGGGGAGGCATTGTGTACAGTAGACACGCTATACGTCAGTAAAAAAATACAAGAAACAAAGTCAAGTTGTACAATGAGTACGTCATGGAAAACCAGTTAATGAAATAAACACTCACAGGCTCCCTTACGCGTTCGTTTAAGACGGCTCGAAAGCGAAAGCCATCTTCTCACTTTTTTGCGCACAAAGCGCGGTTTTGCATTGCCTCCAAGATCGGAGGCACCTCACCTGGTTTTGCACTGCCTCCGTGATCTGCCCACTTTTGACCAAGCTACGATGTCATGTGATAACGGCATCATATGACGTCACGCCAAGACTTGTGAAGCCCATAGAGTTTCCTACAATACTTACTAGAGGGAACTCTGGCGCTAGTGTCTATGGGAGCTGCAATGCATCGCGCTTCAGCCAGCATGGGAATCATGGGTAGTACACGGATTTGTCTAAACTTCGTTCTTTCGGCTCCGTTTGGCTCCGCGTGGCCTGCATCCGCTTTGTCGCAAAACGAAGTTGAGCAAAAGTCAGCAGTTTCACTTCACCACTTTAGCTTCTTTAGGCTCACCGATTCAAATCTGGTCACGAAGTTCACAACGATCCATTCTTTTATCCGAAAGAAAGCCAAACCATAGCAATAAACAAAGCCACAAGTGCGTTCGAAGCCCACAAGCACGAAGACTAGGCAAATCCGTGTACTACCCATCATTCCCATGGTGGCTGAACGATCGCAGCGCCAGAGTTCCCTCTAGGTCATTTTAGGAAACTCTATGGTGAAGCCATGATGACGTCATATGGTGACGTCATCACGTGACGATAGTTTTTTGCATCCCTCGTCCCCGACCTCGTGGTACTCTGACGCGGTAGACGCGGGACGCCGAAGGTCAAATTTCGCATTTGATGGGGCATTTAAGTTAAAAAAATACGTCCGCCACGGTGGTATAGTGGTGACGGAGCTCGGCTGCTGACCCGAAAGTCACGGGTTCGACCCCTGCCGCGGCGGTCACATTTAGGTGGAGGCGAAATGCTAGAGGCCCGTGTACTGTGCGACGTCAGTGCAGGTTAAAGAACACCAGATGGTGAAAATTCATGGAGCCCTCCACTACGGCGTGCCTCATAATGATATCATGGTTCTGGCAAGTAAAACCCCAGATATTATTAATAACAAAACAGACAAATAAACGACGCCGTGCATCTGCCGCACAAAGTGTAAAACAGTATTGGAAACACTCAATAATATGTCATGCAATTGGGCATGCGAGAAAACCTACAGAAAAAGAAACTGCAGATACAAAAAGAAGGAGGAACAACGCACTGATACTGCGCGCATGCAAAGTTTTACGGCATACTACTCAACAACGTATTCATCGTTTTGCTAAAAACTCAAGGCGCAACTCGAGTGCCGATACAGTAGCGGCTACAGATTGTGAGCAAGAAATGTCAGCAATAATAATGATAAAGAAGCTTTCGTTTCATTTTAGCAGAATATTCGCACCATACTGCCCCTCAGCCCTTTAGTCTGTGTACAATATGTATGATGCCATTTATTATAAACGAGTAAAATGTTTGCCAACTTAGCAAAATGAGCCACCTTAATCGCGCTTAGGTAGCTTTGCAACACTAAATTGTGTGTGTTCAGATACATATACTGCTGCTGCTGGCATGTATACAAATATTTTAAACGATTATTTGTGTATTTGGAATGCAGAGCTTACGAGAAAATTAAGCAAGGCGTAAGGAAGAGGATTCGTTTTCAACATAACAGAGTTCACGTCTACCTCTAGCGCATAACACATGCACAGGCAGTCAGCTTACATGAATTACATGCTTCCTTAATAAACATTTAGGCAACAACAGCAATAAAAGCTGCCCAAGCTTCAAAAAAGAAAAGAAAATGAGAAAGCTCACTAGCGTGCACTTATTTCCGACGTATCCGAGCACCGCAAGCGCTTTGTGTAGCGCGTTTCGCATGCTGCCGAGCTGCGGTGGGATTCGCAATGGCGGCCGTCGTAGCAGACGACGCGCCTGTCCTCACCCTCAGCGGAGCGCGCGGGCATCAAGGCACCCTACGCCTGTCGCGCTCCTAACGCCATCTCTCTGGTAATGAAGAAACGCTTATAAGCGCAGCCATCTCTGAGTCCGTCCAGCGGTAAAGGGTGTGTATATAACGCTCGCCGTTACCTACATGGAGGATCTGCGTTTCGTAGCGTAGTGGCTAGCGCCACTCGCTGCGGAGGATGCGATCCCTGGTTCGATTCCGCGCTTCGGAAGCATTTTTCTGAATTATTTTTCTTTGGGGCTTTTATATATATATATATATATATACATACTTATACATATACGGTACATGACGGCGGCGACGGCGACGGCAAAATCCAGCCGAGACTGTCCATATAATTGTTATCGCAATAAAAACATTCAGTATCCCTTCCCAATTGGGGAAATGGGGCAAGCGAAGCTTGGCGTGGCCGTGCCCACGCTTCTATTCTATAACCGTGGCCGTGCCTGACGTCATAAAGATTCCTACAATACTTACTAGAGGGAACTCTAGCGCTAGTGTCTGCAACGCATGGCGCTTCAGCCAACATGGGAATGATGAGTACTACATGGATTTGTCTAAACTTCGTTCTTTCGGCTCCGTTTGGCTCGGGGTCGCCTGCATCCGCTTTGTCGCAAAATAATGTTCAGCAAAAGTCGGCAGTTCCACTTCACGACTATGTCCATTTTAGGCTCACCAATTAAAATCTGGTCACGAAGTTCGCAAAGATCTGTTCTTTTATCGGAAACGAATGCCAAAACACAACAATAAACAAAGCCGCAAGTAAGTTCGAAGCCGTAAGCACGAAAATAAGGAAAATCTGTGTACTACCCATCATTGCCATGGTGGCTGAACGATCGCCGCGTCACAGTTCCCTCTAGTTAATTTTAGGAAACTCTATGCCTGACGTACTGCTTTTCTTCCTTTCTTTCTTTCTTTCTTCCTTCCTTTCTTTCTTTCTTTCTTTCTTTCTTCCTTTCTTTCTTTCTTTCTTTCTTTCTTCTTTCTTTCTTTCTTTCTTTCTTTCTTTCTTCCTTTCTTTCTTTCTTTCTTTCTTTCTTTCTTTCTTTCTTCCTTTCTTTCTTTCTTTCTTTCTTTCTTTCTTGGTAGCGGCCGTCCCTGAAACGCTGTTTTGGGGCGGAATCAGCGTGGCGTCTCACGTGTTCTTTGCAGCATTCGTCAACCTGTGCAGCAGCCCAACGAAAGGACCATTACGCAATTACGGAAACGCTGGTGAGGAATTGAATTTTCTCGAAGTGGCAATTTTCCTGAAATCTGCAATTCCTGATATCGACCCTACGCGTTGTCCAGCAGATCGCTTTTAGTCCGCCAACGCAAAATATTCCATCGACGCGCCCACAGCAAGTGTACTGCTTCCCAACTGTCCTTTGCATCGTCAGTAGAACGCATTCGTATGCTTCAGTTCAGTTCACATTGGGCAAGCCCGGGCGCGTGACCAAGTGGCCAAGGCACTCGCTTTCGGACCGCGGGGAGCCTGGTTGAAATCGTAGCCTCGGAAAGAAATTTTATTGTGTTTCATTTAAAATTTCTTTGGTGCACGCATATCATCTGTGGGTGAGGAGGGTTTTTTGGAACACCAGCACCGGCTACACAGGTAAGTCAGTACAAGCTTCGCTCCAAGACGGCAACTTTTTAGCTCACAGTACTGCTTAAAGCCCGAAAGGAGACTGTTTTAAACACGGTAGAATATATGTTCACTCTGGGGGGGGGGGGGGGGGGTGCGAACACTTCTCGGCTTGCAGGCAAACAGCGTTTGACCCGTTAAAGTAACAACAGCTCGCGTCTGTTGGTCAGCCGGAAAAAAATGAGCACGACATTAGTACGCTGCTCATAAGGGCGAAGTTAAGTGTCACTTACGCATATATATATATATATATATATATATATATATATATATATATATATATATATATATATATACTGGCGAGTAGCATGGTGAAGGCATCGTCGTCGATGCCTTTCATGATGTTCCGGATCTTGTCGGCTTCAGACATGGTTGCGTTGGCTTTCTTGCACAAGTCGAGCACGTCTTCAATGTAGCTCGTGAAAGACTCGCCGGACTGCTGGGCTCGTTCACGTAACCGCTGTTCGGCTTGCAGCTTGCGAACGGCAGGGCGGCCAAAGACGTCGATGATGGCGGTCTTGAAAGCGGACCACGTAGCGAAATCGGATGCGTGGTTGTTATACCATAGACTTGCCACACCCGCGAGGTAGAAAACGAGGTTGCTCAGTTTGCCTGCCTCGTCCCATTTATTAGGGACGCTCACACGCTCGTAGATCGCGAGCCAGTCCTCGACGTCGGTGCCATCCGCGCCGGTGAAGATAGGAGGGTCGCGGA